>NW_020175700.1:2142716-2169798 GCF_003031525.2 Neophocaena asiaeorientalis asiaeorientalis | reverse complement strand
GGGGTTTTCCTCCCCTTTTTTTTTTTTTTTTTTTTTTTTTTTTGCGGTACTAGGGCCTCTCACTGTTGTGGCCTCTCCTGTTACGGAGCACAGGCTCCAGACGCACAGGCTCAGTGGCCATGGCTCACGGGCCCAGCCGCTCTGCAGCATGTGGGATCTTCCTGGACCGGGGCACGAACCCTTCTCCCCTGCATCGGCAGGCGGACTCTCAACCACTGCGCCACCAGGGAAGCACCGCTACCTGATTTTAATATAAAGCTATGGTAATCAAGACAGTACAGTATTGTCATAAGGATAGATACATAAATCAATAGAACATAATAGAATCCTGAAATAGACCCCCATATAATGTCAACTGATCTGCAGCAAAGGTGCCAAGGTAGTAATTCAGTAGGGGAAAATATAGCCTTTTCAAAAATGCTTCTTGAACAATTTGATTTTCATATGCAAAGAAATAAATCTCATCCCTTACCTAATACCATATATAAAAATTAACTCAAAGGGGACCAAACACTTAAAATATAAGAGCCCAAAGCAGTTCTAAGACATGAAGGAAAAGAAAAAAGGTAGAAAAAATTTTGCCCAATGTCTGTGCCAACTCCTCCAATTTCTACTCAGAATTAGGGCAGAATTATAGGGAAAACAAATCTGAAGTTCTTCAGTCAGTATTTGAAACTACTCAAAAGGAAAGAGTGTTTCCCATCTAAGTACTCAGAGTAACTCCAAAACAAGTAGCTCTTAACTCAATCACAGCCCTCAGAACCATGCAAAACCTGCCATAAAGAATAAGACACTGTTTATATCTTCAGAACTTAGTGAAAAAAGTATCATAGAGGATACCCAAAAGCTTAAACATAACCCAAATATAACAACTGAAGTTATGCTCAGAGCCATCACGGAGGTTCAGAGAAGGTACAGAATTATAGGGAAATTATAGGTGAAATTCTCTGGAATGAGAATGTCTAAATTCCTATAGTGCTTTAATTCAAATCACTCAGTGTTGAGCAGTTACTGAACTATATATATATATATATATATGAAATGTAAAAAAGATAAGAAAAGAAAAAAAAATAAACATTAAAAGATATACAGAAGACTAACCAAAGTTTATATTTTAAAATGTGAACTAAACTTCATTATTCCCATCCTTCCTGTACATATACAATTTTTCGACTGAAGGATACTTTTCAATTGGAAAAACAATACCTTTTCCCCTAGTTCCCCAAAGTGAAGGATATGATAAAATGGGCTGTTCTGCAGTCAAGGTTTAAAAAGAAAAATATATGGGCATAAGAAACTGACACTGGAATAAAGTATTTTAACAAAAACTCATTTTGTAAGCTCATAAAAGTTCTTTCTACTGTTTAATTATTCAAGAAAAAATTTAAACGTTAAACAGCGAAGTATTATTAAAACAAGAGTAACAAGAGCAAATATTGTAAGTAGCTTTCCCAAGTTTTTACTGACATAACCATCAGGCTTGATCAACTGTATCTAACATTCAGAATGTTCACATATTATATATAACACACCAAAAACTATCCCCTAACATTCTCTGAAATTACATTATTTTAAAATATTGTAGTATTAATTCTTTTCCATTTTGAATAGAAGGTAGAATTCAAGTGAAGTTTCACTTATGAAAGCTTTTTGAGGAGAACTACACATCTTACTAGCATATTGGAACCATTAACCTAGGCCAATGTAAGTTTTTAAATCAAAACTGCCTACTCCAGAGCTTTGCAAATGTGGACCTACGACTTAAGGCAAAAAATTCCAAGTCACAAAGAAAGTCTACATTTTAAAAAGATTTCTTAAATTTGCTTAATTTTTTTCTTCAACCCTTCCACCTTTCAAGAAATATGGCTAGATTTGTCCACTTTGTCTTTCATTTGAAAATCTCTCCTCATAATACGTAACTCATGTCCTCAAACCCTCTCTTCCTCCAACTTACTGTCACAGTAAATATGGACTTTAGATTTTTTTTCCTTATTTTCAAATACATGTAATGGACATGGAAAATGGAAGTGGAAAAGATGTAAAAGTATGGGATTATCTCAGCGGTGCCACTATATGAGAAACTGTCACTATACCACATTATGTATATTGTGTGTGTGTGTGTGTGTATATACACATACATATGTATGTATATTCAACAGGATTTTATGAATTTCCTTAATTAATCTACCTTAATCCCCCAAATAAACTCCAAAGTGACTGCTATTCAAGGTTACAAGACAGTCTTATTAAAAAAAAAAATTCCCATTTTGTTTATTTACTTCATAACATAGAAAAAAGGAAAAATGTCTTACTAGAAATGATGTATCAGCAAAAAGTGCACTTAGATGTGATCCTTGCAGAGAATTCTTCTTTGTTACTTTTTCACAAAATCCAATTCCTTAATAAAGAAAAAAATATTAGATTGGTAATTATTCTTAACTCTAAAACAAAATTAAATATAATTTCATTACTACAAATTTCAACAATCAACAGATAGTTCCACTAATACTTACTGAATAATAGAAAAATAAATTTTTTAAAATTTGTATAATAAAAACACAATGTTAGCCAATTGGGCATTGCTAATGTCACTGATCCATTTTTTTCAGGAAGTATTACTTAAATGTTCAGTAATATTCTATCCATGCCAAGATTCACAAATTGGTGTCCTAGGTCCCACTTTCCTATCCTCTATATCACATGATATACTTTATATTTAACTGGTATACACAGCCTACTGAATTTACGTTTTGATAAAATAGTTACATTCTGAAAATGTTCATTGTATTACGTTCTCATTTAGAAAAAAAAACTGTCAATGGGTCAGTGACTTGCATTGCCATAAAATGTGTATATATTCAAAAGCTATGTGTATACTTATAGCTTCCGCTCTTTTAAAGGGAACAATGAAATGAAAATCAACATAAAAATGCCAAAAACAGATTAATGTCAATAATTCACATTAATAAAGGAACACTAATAAATGCTAACCAATGCAGTAGTGCATAAAGAATAATCCAGTCCTGCTACACTTTTGCTTGGAAATAGTAGCAAGACACTTAGGTAGAAAGAGAAAGATGGTAAAAGCCTCCTCACCCTGACTGGCCAGGATCAATTTATGATGCTAATCTAATAATTTAGAATTGCATGATTGGGTAATTATGACAATCCCCAAGTAAATCTGCTTCATCAAATGAAAACGGTAATTTCTCCACACAAACACCAGTCTTTTGAATCTTGTTCAGCAATACTAATTATTGTGATACTACAATTTTGTTTCTATTTGAAATGTACAACCCCTCTAGAAGCAGGAGGGGGGAAGCCACAGTCTGCCAAATATTCTTTTTATATTAACGAATTAAGCATTAAAAGCTTGAACTTTAAAACACACACACACACACACACACACACACACATAAATAAGCCTTTTTTTTTTTGCCAAGGTTAAAAGGAGCTTGCTTTAAAAAGCCAATTTCAGCTTTTAGTCTAATTGTACCGAAATACAGAACAATCTCCTCAAATACCAATACATTACCAATTTCTAAAATCCAATAATTCAAAATGAAACTATTTTTCATGTGTTCTCATTCTAAACAAAACTAATTATTTTTAAATATATTTTGACACCAGCTTTGTGTCAGTGCCACAGTAGGAATTAAAGTTTGGCAATTTGACCCATGGGAAATAACAGATTAAATAAAAATTTGATAATTACACACGTGGTACACATTCTTAATTCAAAAAATATTAATTCCTCAATTCTATAAATTAACCATTATTGACAAGTTTGTTTTGTACACAACTCTCAAATAGTTTCTAAAAAGCAATATTCTAAAAACCAAGTTTTTATAGTTCGTTTATAACAATCTATAAAGAAATACACTCTCACCTTCAAAAAATAAAACCAAAACTAAAATGTTAGTGCTACAGCCAGTTATCATTAAATTTCACATATTGAACATCAAAAATCCCATTACTCTGTCCAGGTAAGAGCTAGACAACCTGTACCTCTAACAGCTATCTTTCCCAAACCTGGTCCCAACCAACTTCCTAGCTCCCTCTACTTCTAATTAACCTACACTGTTGTTAACCTGGACTACAAGCCATTGCCCAAACTGTCAAACTCTGTAATTTTGTTCAAGATTTTACCTCTGCCTGGAAACAACCTTCCTTATCTGGATCAAATGTCCAGTTCAACTGACACCTTCTATGAGGCCATCCTCAGATATCCTTTACCACCACCATCACCATCACTTACATGGGGCAAAATAACTATAGTTAGTTTTGTAGGTATGAGTCTCTTCTATTATACTACATGCTTTTTAAGAGAAGAAACCTTTTTGCACTTTTTTCATTTCTATATCCCCAATATCTAGTCAATACCTGGCACACAATTCAACATTATCCATTCAGAAAACATTTACTGGGCATCCAATATACTCCCGACACTCCTCTAGGTGCTAGGAATAAATCGCTATATCTATTCCTGACTTTATGGAGTTTACATTCTAGTGGGGGAGACCTACAGCACACAGTGAATAAGGGATATATAGTGTATACAGCAGGCTAGTGGAAAGTCCTTAATGAAAAAAAAATAAAGCAGAGAAGGAAGTACTGTCATATGGAGGGGATTAAAATTTGAGAAAACGTGTCCAAGAAAGGCCTAACATAACAATAATAGTAATAATAACTTCAACAGCAGCAATAACATTTAAGTATTTATCATATGCTAATCAGTAGCCTAATTGCTTTACACATATTAAGTGATGTAAAGCCAACAATAACCTCACTATTATCCTCAAGACGAAACTGAAAGACTAAGAAGCAGCTAGCCAAGGTCACACAGCTAAACCAGTAAAGTGGTAAAGCCAGGATTAGAAAAGCCAGGATTAGAACCCAGGCATGCTTTTAACCACAGTTCAGTTAATGCTTTTGTTGAATAAATTTAATAAGTGAAATAAACGAATGCATACTATAGCAACAGACTCAAAAGAGAGCAAAGCATATCAGCCTCAGAGGACTGATACACTTGAGCGGCTTCAGATATACAATGCACATCAATATCTACATATGAAGACATCCTGACAAATAACAAGTCGGTGCCAGCTGTGAACAAAAATTATAAACAGTGATAATTCTCTATAACTTTAAAAATACATTTTAAGCTCCTATATGACAACTACCAGAACTAAAAATTATACAAACAATATCACAAAAAGCACATGGAGAGGTCATTTAAAAAAAAGAAAACTTTTAAAAAAGGTCCTCTGAAACAAATGAGACCTTTGAAGGCATTACCATTTCAGTGACAAATGTTGAATATCATATTTTATACTGTGGCACAAGTTACTGTCATCTTCCAGTTTTCCATATTAACAAAAAAGGGTTAAATGAAATGACCAAGGTTCAAAACTCCTTTCTTCAAATGTCCCAAATACGCTTTACAAAGCAAACAGACAAAACCCAGCACAACTGCTGACAACTGAAGACCTGAATGGCCTAAAATAAGTAATTTGCTCCCTAACTCCTATCTCTTGCCATATTTGCTGGTTATTTAAGTGCCTAATCAGTGAATGCCAATAAACTAGAAAGCAAAGTGAAACCAAAGTGCTGCTGACATGATACTGACATTCCTAGCTTCAAATCTTGAGGGCCTAAAAAGTATCTCCTCAAATCTTGATTAAAATTATCGATACAATTATGAAGAAAATTACTGCTTTATGTTTGGAAATTATCAAAGTTTCTGCCTTGAGCATAATGTAGTGTCAAAGAAAATAGGTTTCTATATGAAAACAAACAGCTTTAAAAATCAATCCAGATTAAGATAAAAATGAAGCAGGCAAAAAAAAACCCCAAAACATAAAGTACAGTCTATAAACACAATACAAAGTATTTATTTGCTCAAAGATGAATTTCATTTTGTAATCAAAACTGAGGTTTAAAAATGGTGTTTTTAATTCATGTTCTCATATGTGGTCAACTTACTCGTGCCTTAAAAAGATTTTTGCTACTAGCCATGATGTGGTAACTAGTACCAGTCATGCTCTCCCAGTGAACTCAACGAGAAAACTGATCATATATATATATAAAACTATAATTTTAAAACACTGGACAAAAAGGAGCTCAGCACTGCAACACCTGAGAAAACGGGAAGTGTCCCCTACAACAGGGGTCCCCAACCCCGGGGGCCACGGACCACAACTGGCCTGCAGCCTGTTAGGAACCAGGCCGCACAGCAGGTGAGCGGCGGGCAAGGGAGTGAGCGAAGCTTCACCTGCCATTCCCCATCGCTTGCATTACCACCTGAACCATTCCCCCCCCCCCTTCCCATCAAAAAATTGTCTTCCACAAAACCGGTCTCTGGTGCCAGAAAGGAGGTTGGGGACCGCAACCCTACAATGAAGAGTCAGGAGAGCAGTGCAGAAATGAGAAGCCAAGCAGAATATGGTGGACTAAGCGAGTAAAAGAGGCAGAAACTGAAATTTAGGGAGGCTAAGGAAGCCGGAAACTGTGTGGGAAAGTAATAGAATACAGTTCAAGAAGACAAACTGCACCTGAAATCTGCACAGAGGATTCTACAGCAGCTCTGTCCAAAACATACATAACATGAGCCCAAAATGTAATTTAAAATTTTCTAATAATCACATTTTAAAAGTAAAATGGGTTTTCCTTGGTGGCACAGTGGTTAAGAATCCACCTGCCAATGCAGGGGACACGGGTTCGATCCCTGGTCCAGGAAAATCCCACATGCCTCTGAGCAACTAAGCTCGTGCGCCACAACTACTGAGCCTGCGCTCTAGAGCCCGCGCTCTGCAGCAAGAGAAGCCATGACAATGAGAAGCCCGTGCACTGTAACAAAGAGTAGACCCCACCTGCCTCAACGAGAGAAAGCCCATGCACAGCAATGAAGACCCAACACAGCCAAAAATAAAAAATAAGTAAATTTTTTAAAAAAAGTAAAATGAAGCAGGTGAAACTAATTTTAACATAATTCCTTTAACCAGAATTAAAATGTTAAAATGCTCAAAATGTTATCATTTCAGAATACAATTGGTTTAAAAAACAGATATTTTACATCGTTTTTCCATAAGTTCCTGAAATTCAGTATGTTTTATACTTAGAGAATATTTAAATTTGAACTAGCCACAATTCAAGCTCTCAAAAGCCACATATAGCTAATTGCTATCATACTTGACAACACAGTTTTTTGCTGAAAATAAAGCTGCAGCATTAGTAAAGTGAAACTCTACAAGGCCAGGCAAAGAATAATGACTAGGAAGCAGTAGGCTCAAAAGTTACCAGAGGTTACATAAGATTTGGAGATGTTCAAATTCCAACTAGAGGAAAGAAAAATCTCATTGAAACCTGGCGCAACGAGTAGACGCTGATGCAGAATCACCTCCTTAGTAGTAGTGCTAAACTACTACTACTTTTTCATAAGAAATGGAATACACTGTCAAAACAAAATTTAAGCCTGTTGATAAGAAACCAACAAAATCCAGACAACAGCATGATGAACATCCAAGAGTCAATCAAAACTTACTCAACATAAGAAACTGGAAAAATGTGTAACCTATACCAGGGGGAAAAAAATTTGACAAAAGAAACAGATCCAGAAACAAGATGATGATATCTTTAAAGACATAAGCTTTAAAATTTTATAAATATATTAAAGGATTTAATGAAAAACAGAAAAAAAACTATTTTGAAAAGAATCAAATGAATCTCTAAAGAAAAATACAGTATCTCAAATAAAAAACAACTAGATAGACTTGGCAACAGATTCTACAGTGTAGGAAAAAAAGATCCCTAAATTGAAGATGTGAAAATAGAAAGCAAAAAAAGAAACAAAGAACAGAGCATCAAGGACCTGTGAGAATATCAAGGGCAGTCTAAAAATGGTATAATTGTAGTCCCAGAAGGAGAGATAGAAAAAATATCTGAAGAAACAAAGGCCAAAAAATTTCCAAATCTGAGGAAAACTGAACCCATATATTCAAGAAACTCAATGAACAAAAAACAGGTTAAGCACACAAAAACTGTACCAAGGCATATAATTAACAATCAAACTGCTGAAATCCAGTAAAGAAAATCTTAAAAGCAACCAAAGTGAGGGGAAGGCACATTACATATAGAGGAACAAAGAATTACCACAGACTCCTTGCAGAAAGTAACGTGAACAAGTTTAAGCAAAGGAATAACGCCTTTAAAGTGCTAAGAAGAAAAAAAAAACCTGTAAACTGAAATCTACATAAAGCAAAAATATCCTCCATAGATGGAGAAATAAAAACATTTTCAGACAAACAAAGGCTGAGAATCTGTCAACAGAATGAACCCTAATGTAAACCATGGACTTAGTTAATAATAATGCATCAATATCAACTCTAACAAATGTACCATACCAATGCAATATGCTAATAGGGAAGGGGGAGAGACAAGAGAGAGAGAGTATATAGGAACTCTGTACTTCCTGTTCAGTTTTTCTGTAAACCTAAAACTGCTCTGAGAAACAAAAGACAGAAACCTATTTCTACACGAAGGAAGACCAATAGAAATGGTAAGTATGTGAGTTTACCTTTTATTTTCTTACTTTTACTTTTTAAAGAGATAATGGTTTTTAAAGCAAACGTAGCAATAATGTATAAAAGTAAAAACATGCAGCATAAAATGGATGACAAAAATAGCACAAAGAATGAGAGGGAGAAAATTTTATTTCCAAATTGGAAGCAACCAAAATGTCCATGAAAGGGGAATGGAGAAATTGTGGTATAAACATATAAAGGAACACTAGGCAACAGTAAACTGGAACAAAATACTGATAGACACAAACATGGATGAACTGCAAAAACATTTTGGTGAGGGAAAAAATCCAGACATTAAAGGGTACATACTGTATGATTCCATTTAGGAATAAATTTGCAAAACTTTGAGCAACCACCAAATACGTACACATACATACACATTACGAAAACAGATACTCAACACAGAGAAGCTATACATACATAGTTAAAAGATTTTTCTGACTTTACACAGTTAAGATCAAGAACAATCATCATTATCTTCTGAGTTTTAGTTTCCTCATCTGTAAAACAGTGTAGCAATAGTTTGTATACTTCATAAATTTAGTTGTTAAATTAATTAAATAGTTGTTATTAAATAAGCATATATGCTACGCTATTACTTCACATAGTGCCAGTATGAGCTCAATAAGTGCTAGCTTCATAAAGAAATAACCCAGAAAAGGGGGCAAATGAAACAAATGGAGACTGCCACTGGAAGTCAATTGGTTAGCATCGTTCCTATTAAAGAGTCATCACTGTTGAAGGAATCAGAAAGGCAAACACTACATACAGCAAAAGCCAAATGAGAAGTTTGGGAATATATTTGGAATCATTTAATATGACTCTAGAATTAAAAACGATACTAATAAGGCCTTAAAAGAATAGATTTATAAACATATAAAAAGACTAAGCCACAAGAAACAATATCTTCAAGTCAGTTAATTTCACAGAAGCAAGCATTTAAGAAAGAAAGTGATTTCAAGCACACATGAAACTAGGGACTGTTCCAATTACAGGAGGTAAAAAGATGACACAAATGTGAGTAGGTGTGAACAAAAAGAGCAAAGCAGGGTGTACTATGGATAGATGTGCAGAACATAATTATGCACTACCTTGAAAACAGGAAAACATTTGAATTTAATATGACAAAAAATACACAAATAAGAGAAAGGCAAGACTAATCCTGTCAAGTGGAATAATGTACAATTCCAGTCTCAGCGTTAGGTAAGGTTGAAAAGCTGCGTTCTTTTACAATGCCCACTAAAACACAACCTATTACATTCTTAGCCAGCAAACAGAGAGGGTAGCATTGGTGTTACAAAGTGATAGTATACTAATGCCAGAAATGCCTATTTTCCCCCATGCCCTTCCACCTCCATCTATATCTCCCAAAGTACCCATTAGGTCCAAAACACCTCCTCACACAGCCTCAGTTCTTTTTTAAAAAATAAAAAAGCAAACAGCTTTACTGAGATATAATTCACATGCCATAAAATTCACCCATTTAAAGTATACACCTGAATTTTTTTATATTCACAGGAATGTGCAACCATCACCACTAATCCCAGAACATTTTCATCACCCTTAAAAGAAACCTGTGCCCATTAGCAGTCACTCCCCATTCCCTATTCCCACCCCACACCCCAGCCCTAAGCAGTGAGGCATCTTTTTGTCTCTATAGAATTGCCTATTCTGGACATTTCATATAAATTGAACCATATAATATATAATCTTCCATGACTACCTTATTTCACTTAACAATGTTTTCAAGACCCATCCATGTTGTAGCATGCATTCATACTTCATCCCTTTTTATTGCCAGATAATATTCTACTCTATGGAAATACCACATTTTATTTACTTATTTATTTTTGCGGTACGCAGGCCTCTCACTGTTGTGGCCTCTCCCGTTGCGGAGCACAGGCTCCGGACACGCAGGCTCAGCAGCCATGGCTCACGGGCCCAGCCGCTCCGCGGCATGTGGGATCTTCCCGGACCGGGTCACAAACCCATGTCCCCTGCATCGGCAGGCGGACTCCCAACCACTGCGCCACCAGGGAAGCCCCCACATTTTATTTATTCATTCATCCATCAGCTGATGGACATTTCTTTCCACTTTTTGCCTATTATTAGTAATGGTGCTCTAAGCACTGGTATACAAGCTTCTGTGTGGGTATATGTGTTTATTTTTAGCTTCTACTCTTATAATAAAATAACTTAGAGTGCCTTCACATTTTATTTTCTATCATCCTACTTCATTATGGTATCTAACATCTTCCCCATAACGATACGCATACCGGTGGTTATGACACAAATAATAAGGCATTTTAGGTAAATTACTAGTTCCTATTTTATTTTCCCAAATAATTTATCACCCCCCAATCTATAATCAGCAACCATACTGGAAGTGTACACACTGATATTTAATATTTATTACATGTTCTGATAATGCTATCATTCATCAAGTGGAGGATGTAACTTCTTAAATGCTGAAGTTCCATTTGTTCTACGCGCCTCAACCCAAACTAAGGGCTAACACTCCTAGTATTCCTTGTCAGGCATATAGTTACTGGAACCTATCATTTTTACAGTCCTCAACCACCTACACCCCAATAACAAAAAGTATATTTTGTCCACAAAAAAACAAAGTTCAAAAACGAGCACACTTTAAAATGTGACACTAGGCACTTAACATAAAAAATGGCCAAATATACATCACTTTGGTTAAAGTCTGGTAAGCTGGCAAAGGGTGTCAAACAGATGTCCGTATTAATAAGGATGTTGGTCAGATTCTAGAAAAAGTCTGAACACCAAGTTGCGATATTCTGCAACTTCCTAAAGTTTTCAACTGGAAGAGGCCTCAGAGGTCTTTTTAGAAACACAAACTCTAAAACTTAACAGAAATGAAATGGAATCCAGGAGTAATACCCAGACTACAAGTCTAATCCGCATCAAAACAGGATTCTACCCATTTCAAACAAACGAATACTAACAACAAAAATATCTGCACTAATGGAAAAGAAGAAATCCAAACCCTAAAGTTATGTTGAAAGATGGATACTATAACTTGGGATTTTTATTGCAAATAATTTGATACTTCTAAAGTGCTGCTTTGAACCATAAAATAGAGAGAGGGGGCTTCAGATTATCCTCATAGTACTACCTTTCCTTGCATTCTGGTATGCCTTCTTAAGTGGAAGAGAATTGGGAAGAGTTAAAGCTACTGCCCTAAGAACTATATACATCATCTACCACTTGTTACACTGACAACAAATCCTAGGATAGTTGTGGCAATTATAAATCACTGTAACATGTTACTTCCCTGCTAAGTAGATGCATGGGAGTCCATGTGTCAAAATTTCATCTACTGTATCTCACAGCAGAAAACATGTTGAGAACTACTGATCTAGACCAGCAGTGTTAAAGACTTTAAGCTCAGTCCAAAACCTTAGTTCAGCACAAATCCTCATGTAAAATCTAGGGTCATGTGAAAGACTTAATAGATTACTATATATTTACTGAGAATCTACATGAAAAGAATGCAAGAACAACTAAGACACAAGCATAAAAACCTTCAATGCACTATGTATACACTTACTCCCTTTATTATAAGGTCAAACATGGTAAGTACAATAAGACAGTTAAGAAGTACTATAAGGATTTCAAAAGAAAACTCTTCTAAATGGAAGGAATCAGTTCTTTATGGAAAGCACAGCATTTGGCCTGACCTGGGAAAGGAGCTCAAGGAGTGAGATACAGAGGAGAATGAGAAGAGAATCATCTATCTTTATTCATGTCTTCTACTTGAAAGGCATATATTCCCACCAATTTCCTTCAAACAATCAAATTAAGAATGAGACTAGCACTGTCCTTTTAAACAAGTGTTGTTGAGCATTATTCTTTACAGAACCAAGCTTTATTAATAAGGAAGGACATAATGTCATCTTTGTTATCTTGTTATATGGGCATATTAAAGACAGCCCTGGTCATTTCCAAGCTTAAAAGACTTTTCAACAGCTCTTCCTTAGCTGAAGAACAAAGTCCAAACTGCTCAACATCCAACGTGCTCTACAATCTGGTCTCAAGCTCTCTTTCCCACTTTACCATCTTCTACTTCTGAAACACCCTCCAATCTAGCCAAACTGTGTCCAGTACATACCTCTCACTTTTCTGTTTTAGTTCTTTTGCTCAAAATGATTTCTCTATGTGAAATATCTTTTCTATACCTCTGATAAAACCTGACATCCAGCTCAAATATCAATTCTTCCATGAAGCATTTCCTGGTCACTTCTGAACTCTTCCTTCCCTGAACTCCCTAATCCATGCCTTGTGTCTAAGATTTACACATCACTTGGTAATTAATGTAGTATAGTAACTAATGGGGTTTTACCCTTTCTACACCATTACCTACTAGAAGCAAAGAGCTATATCTTAAATGTGTTTATATTTCTTCAACAACAATACAGAAACAATAGTTAAAGTAGTGAAAATAGAAAAGGAATAGAGTCTAAAGGAAGGGGTAAGGGAGCAGAGCAATGGACATTGCTTTGAGGCTACCATATTTGCCAGCTGAAAGAAAAGGGGTAGGGCAGTAAAAAGAAATTGTATAGAGAGCCTGTCAAGTCATTACTTAAGACTTGGGGAAACTACGAAAAAAGAAATGAAAGCTCATATATGAGGTTCCAAAGACAGACAGCTGGGCATAGGTACTGACTGCCTTTAAACACCATTAAAAAGCCAGGTGGAGAATTCCAAAAACACATCATTAATAGCAAAGGTTTTAATTTATATTATGAAAGATTTCTGATGTTTAAAGTCAATAGGCCTTTTAATTTTGGTTTATATTTTTAAAAGAAATGTATGACTAATGGAACAAGTCAATTTCTACCCCAACAACGTAAAACACTGACAAAAAAACTTGTTAATTCTAGGGAAAGAAATGCTTAAAGGTAATAAATATTTTAAGCAACTAAATTCTAGAAACTAAGCATAAAGAACTTCCACACATAACTCCAACTTTGTTAAATTTCTCATGTTAAAAAGACATAGATATAAAGCATATAAGACAGAGAACCAGTTAACTTCAACTACAATCAACAGATACAGTGCCATCTTATTAAACACAATAAAAGTGTACAGCCAAGAAATAACACGACACCTACAATTTATTGTAATCAAAGGACAACAGTTCAATCATAAAATAAAACTGAGAAAGCCAAAAGAGTAGAAAAAGAAAGAGATACAAGTAGTTTAACTTTCAAAGAAGTTCACATCTATCAGATCAATTTCCAAGTTTAGAAGTTACCTTTCTAAAAAAAAAAAAAAGAAAAAAAATCTACTATCCTACTAACAGAACCAGCAAGGAAACAAATAGAATGGATAAATAAACTGTGAAGTAGTCATACAATGGCATGTGAGGGCATGGAAAATAAATGGACTTTAGCTACATGTACTAATAGTATCCTGCTTAAGAATATAGGCCAAGAGAATAATAACCACAAATTCTTAACAACTCTTAATCCTGGGGTTAGAGATAGAAATAAGACTATGAATGTTCACACAGGGGACTTCAACAATACTGGTAGTTTTACTTTTTCAGTGAGGCAGTAGATCCACAAGTGAATATTTTATTATTCCTTATATACCATTAGATTTCTTATATATTATTTACATCTCCACCTCTAAGTATAAAAAATTTTATTAAAAATGATTTAAATTCCAAAAAAGAAGTTACCTTTTCTGAAAACTTCACATATTAGATTGTCATTAGAATAAAGAAGTACCAAAGAAGTGCTAGGTTGAATATAGGCCTGTAACTCATTCATGTTATAAATAAAACCAAAGCATTTCCAATATACATTACAGAAATAAATATTTGAATTAATAACCTTACTTTACAGAAAAAAATCACTTAAGACTCTTGCAATAACCTAGAACCTGCATTTACATGCTAGCAGAATGAAGCAAGAGTATTTAAATTGGTTTATATCTCCTACAGGGTACTTTCTAACATCTCTAGCTCACCAGTGTTAAGTTGACTACCTATGTCTTTTCTTACTAAAACCTTAGCATAAGTCAATAGATTCCTGCTCCCCCTCCCCCAAAAGTAGACACTGTAGTGAGGACAATGGTGGTAGCATTATCTAACTAACTAAAAATATTCCCCTGAACCATATGAAAAAACAAGGTGGAAAAGGAAATCCTACACAAAAGCAAGCTTTCAGCATAGCCTAAAGACAAAAAAAAAAAAAATGCTCTCTATGAATGGAAACAGAAAACTCACCAAATCCCAGTACTTGATTTATCTCCCAAGCTGTCACTCCACCCCCACTCACCAAGTGTCTTGGTGCCAGCAAACAGGCCTAAGGGTCATTTGCAAGGACCACCAAAAATATTAAAACCACCCTAAATCTGGGAAAATACTGGGAAAATGGGCAGATCAGAATACAGAGTACAGGGAAGGAAGTTCAAACTTCTGGTGATTTAAAGAACAGGTGCCATTTAAAGCGCTAGCCGCCATGTAAGGGGGCACAACCTTGAAACACATGGCCTCTGGGAGAAGACAGGCAAAAGGAAGGAAAGAGTGTCCTTTGGCAATTGGATGGTAAAGGGAAAAAGAAAAAGGGGAAAATTTAAGGTCCTGCAAGACCAAAAAGAATCATAAAATTGGAAGTCTCACAACCCTTCTCTCCAACCATTAAAACAAACAAATAAGAACTACTGAAGTAACAGGACTATTTTATACTGACAGAAAAGGGCACCATTAAACTAGGAATACTCTAAAACCCCCCAATATCACAAAAATGAACAAAAGAAAAGTGAAATCCAGAAAATCAGGAAACAGATTTTGACATATCATGTGAGGAAAACCTCCTACCAAAAACAACCTCAAAGCAGCAAAAACTCTGTAAGTCAGTATTCCAAATAGAATTAAATATATTCTGTTAATATATTATTCCTAATATGTTAATAATTGGATTAAACATATTCAAACAAGCATTTGAAGATATGAAAACCACTCTGAATCAGACAGAAACTGAAAAACTAAAAACAAAAATGAGAAACTTAAAAAGCTGACTGAATTCAAAGAAGAAATAGAAAAAAAAATTATTGCAGAAATGAAGAATAAATTGCAAGGCACCCAAGGGAGAACTGACTCAAATGAAAATGATCTACCACAGTCCATAACATAACAGCATGTGTTATGAGCCACATCCATCCACATCTGGTGGTGTTTCATTTGATTTCAGATAACTCTCAATCCACCACTTCAAAATAACTCACAAGCCACAACCTTTCCAAAACTCACCTACATAAGCAAACTTCATGTCTTTTTCATAGCAAAGAGCCATATTTACTCTTTATGTAATACTTAACCATTTAACATGTTTAATAGCATGACTGCTATTTTAAATAGGTTTATTAGGTTCCTATCTTTTCTCTTTAATGTGTCACTGACAAAGTTTCTGAGTATTGTTTTCCTAGCTCCATTGATGCCACGAACCCCGTGGTCTTTATTATACAACTCTGCATCACACAGTGATTTTCAGGAACACACATGCCACGCCATAGTAGAAGTGACTGTATATGTATAATCATATACTAACCCACACATATATGTGTGGGTTAGTATATACACACATATTTCTTATCTCTGCTGAAAAGGCCTAGAAACAATGACACCCCAGGAGCAATGAGCACACCTAGCACCCAGATCTTGGTTTCTAAATGCCATCCTCCAACGAAAGGAGCCAGGGCTCTTCAGAAAAGAGGATGATTCCAGGATTGGGAAAGGTAAAATACAAGATGAGTCTGGAGCAATTAAACAGTCTCCTGCTTTGTTCAGAAAAAAATGTTTATTGTTGTGGGGTTTTTTTTTTTTTTTTTTGCTTTTTTGTTTAACTTAAGACAATCTTATTAAGACCACAGTATCTGAAATTTCTCACTTCTAGTTTCCAAGATAAAATGCTGAAAACCTTGAGATAATCTAAAACAGGGTGCTCTGCCTTAGGGCAGGCATATCCATAGGCTTTTTTTAATAGATAAATCCTCTCTGTTCCCGGACCACTACACACCTTCACTTCCAGTCCTCTTCAAACAACTCCTTAGGCCTTGTCATTAACAGGAACTGTTTCACTTCTGAGAGTAAGTTATACATCCCACTCTCTGACTATACCCTCTTTATCCATCTAGGCACTCTATCACAAGTAAATTCATCATCTTTCTCCAAAGCCTAAATCTCCACTTGTGCTTCCTATTTCAGTAAACCACCCATTCATTCCCTCAGTTGCCCAAGCCATAAACCTAATCATTACCCTTAACTCTCTTTCATCTTCCACAAGCCCTCCATCACTGAGTCCTTTCATTCTACCTCCTATATATCTCCTCAAATCCAACTATTTCTTCAATCCTCATCCCACTATCACAGTCCAGGCCACCTTAACCCCTTTTAACTAATTTGTTGTAACATCCTCCTAATTATTCTCCTTGCCTACCAGTTTTTTGGTTTTTTAAATTTATTTATTTATTTATGGCTGAGTTGGGTCTCTGATGCTGCACGCAGGCTTTCTCTAGTTGCAGTGAGTGGGGGCTACTCTTCGTTGTGGTGCGCTAGCTTCTCATTGCGGTGGCTCCCCCTGCTGCGGAGCACGGGCTCTAGGCGTACGGGCTTCAGTAGTTGTGGCTCATGGGCTCTAGAGAGCAGGCTCAGTAGTGGTGGCGCATGGGCTTAGTTGCTCCGCAGCGTATGGCATCTTCCCAGACCAGGGCTTGAACCCATGTCCCCTGCATTGGCAGGCGGATTCTTAACCACTGCGCCACCAGGGAAGCCCTGCCTACCAGTTGTTAACTCTCTTTGAAGAAGTCTACACAGTGCAATCAGTATCACCTTTTAAATTAATTTCCTCCCAGGCTTAAGATGCTTAGATTTTCCCTAAAATAAAGTACAAACTCCTTAACACAGCTTAAGGGCTCTTCATAATCTGGTCCCTATTTATCTCTCCAGTCTAATCTCTCTGGCACTGCCTGATCCATCCATAGTGTACTCTTTGAGTTTCTCCAAGCAACCCAAGGTTCTTAAGTGTATCTCTTGCCCTTAACAGGTCTAGTAAACTCTACCTACTCTCTTCACAAGGCTAAGTCCTATTCACTCTTTAGACTTCATCCTAAGTTGAAAATGTCACTTCCAGTGGAATAAATTTTCCTGGCTTCCCTGAAACTGGGTTAATTGCCCCTTCTATGTGCTCCTGTAGCGCTCTGCACTATACATATCAAGCACATAGCAAAGTGAATTATAAACCTATATGTATCCATACTCCCACATGACTGTGAAAGCCATGCCTTTTCACTCTTATTCCTCATCACCTAGCCCCATAGACTGAATGAATAGGATAATGAAAATCAAACTGTGAAATTGCCAAAGTAACACAATGTTTACAAAGAGTTAGAACCCAATGACTCCTGGCTCAGTAGCACAATATTCTTTCCACTACACTTTGTAGCACTTAATTTCACTTTCATAAACAAGTCAATGTTAATTATATATAAAGCATGTAACCTAGACTTAAAAAGGATCTAGATATCATCTCACTATAATTAAAGTGAATCCCAGAAAGGGCTAAAGAACAAAACACTATAAAACAGCAATGTCAAAATTAGTCGTTTTGATGTTCTTTTAATTATATACTTTAATCTCAACAATTAGGTTTTTAAAATTTTTAAGTTGAAAAACTTTTAGATGTTTCATTACTTCAAGGTTAACAAAGTTAGTAAAAACAGAACAAATAAATCACCAATTAACTTAAAAGTTTCCACAAAATCACCTGAAATGTTACAACAAAACACAAGAATAGTTAACTATGGTGTAAGAGTAATAAACATAATATTGAGTCATTATTATATTTATACATTATAAACCACCTATGGGTACCAATCATGCTCAAGGCACTATGAAACATATTCACTGAACATACAAAGAGATATAAAACAGGACTCCTATTCCCAAGAACCTTAAAATAAGTTTTGGAAATCAAGACCCAACCATTACAGAATTAAACAGAAAAATTACATGACAAATTAGTCACTTAAACTGTTAACAGTTTCAAAAGAAAAGATTCTGTGCTAAGGAGTTCCAGGAACGTCAAGAAAAATTACAATCTACTGCTTGAGCAATCAGCATAAACTCAAAATTTCTCAGCTTGGTCAGCTGAAAAGGCTCTAAAACAATGATATTCCAGTATCAACGAGCATACCTACTGCCCAGTTCTTGACTTCTAAATACTCTTAACCCAATGAAAGAAACCAGGACCCCCCTGAAGAAATGGCTGATCCTAGGACAGCTGCAGGAAAAGAAGAAGATGAGTCTGGAGTATCTTCTGTCCCCAAAGTAAGGAAGTGCTCCAAAAATGATAGAAACATGTCAAAACAATCAATGAGTTAAGTTGAAGGAGCTCCCACTGACCAAACCTGAGTTAATTTGGAACATCAAAATGAATACTGACAGGGGACTTCCCTGGTGGCACAGTGGTTAAGAATCTGCCTGCCAATGCAGGGAACACAGGTTCGACCCCTGGTCTGGGAAGATCCCATATGCCATGGAGCAACTAAGCCCATGCGCCACAACTACTGAGCCTGCGCTCTAGAGCCCGCGAGCCACAACTACGGAAGCCCGTGCGCCTAGAGCCCGTGCTCCGCAACAAGAGAAACACTGCAATGAGAAGCACGTGCACCACAATTAAGAGTAGCCCCTGCTCTGCTGCAACTACAGGAAGCCCGTGTGCAGCAACGAAGACCCAACGCAGCCAAAAATAAATAAATATTTTTTAAAAATAAATACTTACAGGTGATAGAGTATAACCTACTTCATAAAAAAAGAATCTATAAACTTATATTGTTATTAAATAAGCAATGAAAAGGAAAAGCTCTAATTTACAATTGAATAGAAGGCCGACTAACAAATATAGAAGGAATAATATAAAAACACCACTTTGAAACTGCTGTGTAATAACTGATTCAGGCAAGAATCATCAACAAATGCTAAAACCATTATGTGAACATTCTGGGGGAAGACAGAGTATTTACACAGTCTCAAAGGGTCTCCCCAAAGATTATTCAACAATAACAAAGGGGGCAATGAAAACTTTTACATGGAGTTTTCAAACCTTAACTAAGTGATCCAAGTAAACAACAATATTATGGGTCAAACATTATATTATATTGCCTTTTTTTATGAAGGATATATCATCACTTACGTGATATTCCTGCATCTTACAAAACAAAGGACCTGTGCTCTTCAAAACTATTCATGCCAGAGGAAAAAAAAATGTTGAAGGATTGTCTCAGATTGAAGGAGAGAGGACAACTAAAATACAATAAATAACACTGTATTAGAAAAAAAAACACTATTAAAGGATATTATTGGCACAACTGAAGAGATTTCAACATGAACTGTATAGTAAATTATTGTATCAATATTAAATTTCTTGAATCCATCATACTGTGGTTATGTAAGAATATCTCGTTCTTAGACAATATTGCTGAAGCACCTGGGGTAAAGGATCATGATGTGTGAGACCTACTCTCAAATGGTTAACATAATAAAAATAATTATAATAGGAAAAGGAAGAAAAAGGAGAAAAGAAAAAAAAGAAGAGGAAAAAGATCTACAGAGTGGATTCCTGCTATTACAGCACAATACATGATATGCTGAATGACATTAATATGTTTAATATGTGGTTTCCTTGTTAGCAAAGTACATTAATGCAGCATTTCCAATCTATCCCTTGTATGCATCTGTGATGTTCTGCCTCAGATGATATGCTTCTGACTTTAACTGAATAAACTTGAATCTTTGGCATACTCCAGAAAATGTAATCAAGGAGCTTCAAATTATAGATAAAATAAAATAATAGTATCTGTTTCCAGAGTTTGGGGCCACTCTGCAAATACAGAGAATCATAAGGCAAATATGCTAAATATATTAACAATCAGTGAATCTAGGTGACAGGTATATGAGTTCACTGTACTAGTCTTGTAACTTCTAAGGTTTTCCCAAAGCAAAACATTAAAACAACCACCACCTTCTGCCAATACCAAAACTTTACTTTGGGAAAACCGAGCCATTTCTGAAAAACAAAATCTCAATTCCCAGATTCTTTTCTCCCTTTCCCTTCATAATTCATGTGAAAATAAGCTTAACACCATTAAGAAAAAGGTTTTCAGCATCAAAATAAACATTTTGCTAAAATAGTCCCCAACTTGCAAACAGGTTATGTTCCAAAAGCTCATTTGTAATTTAGGTATTTAGAATGTGGAATGATCTTCACCATTACAAATAGCTGTTAGGTTCCTAATGCTGGCCACAAAAGCTCTCACAAAATGGAATCTCAGGAAATGCTATTATACTTAGGCTCGATAACTCTGGGATTCCTGCCTTGACCCAGAATACATATATTAATATGTACAGGAAATGCACAAACTAGTATTTTATAATCTGGAAAGTACTTTTATAATTTTTAAAGTCTCATTTGGGAAAACTGGTTTGTGTTGGTCATTTCAGTTGATTAGGACAACTTCCACTCAATTCAGCATTTACGGAGATTTAATATGTGGCATGACAGACTGGTTGGTACTGAGCATACAGAAAGAGCAACAGTCTTTGACATAGGAATTCCGCCTAGCAGAAGAGAATGACATCAATTATAATACTTTAAATAGTCTATAATGGATTTTACAAATAGTGTGTGCATCAAGAGCAAGGGAGGAAAACATTAAAATCGGTATCAAGATAACATCTGAGCTACAACTTAAAAGATAAATATGAGCAAGTGAGCATTCCAATCCCTGGCAAAAACATGAATGAAGATATAGATATATTACATTCAGATAATGGAGAAAAACCATAATTAAGCAACAACTAAACAAGATATGTACAAATTATACTAAGTGTCTTAAAGAAAATAAACAAGATGTGTGACAGAGTAACTAACGGACTGCAACATTAAACAGGATGGTCTGAGTGAGAAAGTGAGATCTGGGCCAAGTTCCAAAGAGTTTGGCCAGGCCAGCCTTATGAAAAGCATCTCAAGCAGGTAGTACAAGAAGTGCAAAAGACCCTAAAAAGGAAGTAAAACGTTTAAAGAACACTGAGAGGCGCAAGTGGCTGGCATCCAGTGAATGAAGGGAAGAACAATGAGAAGGAGAAAGATCATTCAGGGCCATTCAGGTCGCAGAAAAGGATACAGGCCATTCGAAAGGAATAGGAAGTCACTGGAAGATTTTAAGGAAAAATGACATGACTGAGGCTCTTAAAATGGTTCCTAGGGCTGCTGTGTGAATAAAGAACTTGTGAGGAACAGGAAAAGAAACAAGAAGCCCAGTCAGGAGGCTACTGCAGTAATTCATGCAAGAGATAATGATGCCTTGAAATAAAGAGGTGAAGGCAGTGAAGGCTAAGAGCAGCGGATTGGCTCAAGATAGATTCTGAAGGTACAACATAATGTGTGGGTGGGTTGGATCTGAGATTAAAGAAAAGAATCCAAAATGATATCTTAGGTTTCTGGCTTGAGTCCTGCCATTTACTGAGATGGGGAGGGCCAGTAGAGACACCAGGGTTTGAGGGTAGGAGAGAAGAAGAAGGTTGGGGGAGAGGAATAAATAGCTACATCTTAGTCACGTGGCTAACATTACGTTTGAAATCCCAACTAGATTTCCAAGTGAATATCAAGCTCAGGAAAATTCCGGGCTAGAAAAATAAAAGTGGGAGACATCAGCATGAAAATAATAGCCTTTTCAGAGAGGAGCAAATAGCTGGCCTTAACTGGGTCATAGAAACTGAAGAGTTGTGGCTGACAATGAGCCTAGAAAGATAGGATAGAATCATACTATGAAGTGAACCGTGACTAATAATGGCAACAGCAGTAGTGGTAATGATAGTAACAGCAGGAGAAAAAATTACCGCATTTTAGGTACCAAGGACTGTGCTAAAAGCTTGACAATACACGTCTCATTCAATCGTCTCAACAACTCTACAAAGTAAATAACATTATAATCACTATTTTATACACTGAGCCTCAAGAAGACTGAGAACTTGCCAAAGAAAAAGTGCTAGAGTGGGTATTCTAAAACTTGGGCAGTCAGATTTTAGAGGTTAACCTCTTATCTTTTAAATTACTGCCTCTTTACTGATTTTACATGCCTTCAAAGTTTTTTTTTTAAAGAAGAATGCAATTTAGATCTGAATTTTAGAAATGTAATCCTAATCTCTATGTAAAAGATGGATTGCTAGGGCTGGGGATAAAAAGTGAGACAAGCAAATACAATATTAGTCAATGCAAGAGCACCTTGTTTTAATAAGCCAACAGCTACAAGTTATCTTACCAGGTTAAATGGAGAGTATCCTTTTGTTCCAAGGATCACAAATCATACCTCAAACTAATCCAAGTCAAGCTCCACATGCATGCTGCTGGCAACAAAAATAACCTGGTGAAAAGGTCCAGCTCATGCAATATAAATTTACCACCCACTACCAAAACGTTTCTCAAAACATATAACAATGTAACTTTATTGATGGCTGACTTTAAGCCCATAAATTAAAGTTTACATTTTTGTGTAAGGAAGAAAATAAAATTAGTATTGATTCAAGACAACCATAAAAAGATGTGCCTTGGCTGATAGTTATTAGAAGTCTGATCAGCTAGTGTCTGTTTTTCACCCATGTTAACAATTCCTCTGGCTTTCAGCATCAACAGGTATTAAACTGATGAAGAAGTAAATTATCTGCTGTCATACACCAATATTCAAAAATCTGGTATTCCACTTCATAAACCAGCTAATTTTCTTAACTCATATGCTTATGATTTCATCTTGAGTGATTACTAAGATGATTCAATATTAAATAAAATACTAAGTTCAGTAAATATCAATTTAGTAAATACAAAAATATTAAAATCAGTAAATAACATATATCAATAATACAGTACTTATTAAATATGTGCCAACACATATCCCGTGCCATGCATGAGACTTATTAACAAATGAGCTTATACTTTCAATTATAATAGACTGGACACAGGATCCATTTAACATAGAATACACAGATAAACCATACACAGATAAAGCACACCTAAATAAAATAATTTAGTTCCACCAAGCAAGTAAAATGAAGAATAAAAAATTAAAATTACCAACTAAAGAAAACCTATTTTTTAGATATACTTATTCCAGGTATGTTATAAAAATATTTTTGTAATTTCAAATTTTAAATATCATATCTTAAAGATAACTCCCACAGATAATTCCTTAACGACATGTTTCAGTGAAAAGTAGGAAAAATACTTATTTTTTTTTTTTTTTTTATGTAGAGAGCTCATGGAAGTTAGAATCCAACAATGATTGCAGATCAGTCAACTAAACATTTTATGTTTAATCTGACAATGAATTTAAGATGCTGGGATATTTTATCCCAAACAAATATATGAGCATTCTCCTGTATTTATACATTACATGAAGTCCTTTTGGTAACAAACACTAAAGGTACAGGTATTGGGCAGAGTACCTATACAAGCTACATAGGAAGGAAGGGATGTATGCAGGAAGAGATGAAAGGAGACGAGGCAATATGCATTTTTGTACATCAAGTCTCAGGGAACGCCCTAGGAACTATCACACCATTATTTCATTTAATTCTAACAATTCTATGGGGCAGGTGGTGTAATTCCTTCCCATTTTACAGAAGATGTCTCATAACTCAATGGTAGAGCTGGGATCAGAACCAAGATCTGATGACAAAGTCAAGCAGCCTTCCTTTATGAGGACTTGCAAGTCAGCACAACAGTATTAGAGTGTTCTATGCAGGAAGTTATCTAACTAGAAGACAGATTTGATTTTCCATATTTACACTTCCCTTATTACTTCAAACATTGAGAGCGCACTCGCTTCTCAATTTACTAAGAACATTCAGAAATTTTCTTTCTAATCTAGAAAAAGGCAATGTTGATCATTTTCAGTCCACAAAGCAGTATTTTCATTGCCCCATCGCTGATAAAAGAAAACTTCAGCTAGACTTTGTAACATTCATATGTACCATGAGTATATCTTCCAAAACAAACAAAAAATAGGTGCATAGTCTGATTACAAGACAGAATATATAAAATTAGAAATGCCCAAAGAAAATCTAGGACCATCATCATTGTGTGTTACTCTAAATTCCTCTTGCCAGACTTTATAAAAGCAGCAAAGGGAGGGAAAAAAAGTGGCTTCCCAAAACCACACTGATAAGCATGCTACTTCCCAGTAACAAATTTACTTATGGCTTCCCCCTCCTAAATCGGAAAACAAATCTACTAAAAAGATTTTATTAAAATATTTCAAACTTCAAAATCACATTCTAATAAACATTTCCACAATTACTTAACCACTCTCAGAATATACTTAGATATTTCTCTTGGTAACCAAAAAATTAATGAGTGACGACACTGCTACTGCTTGAATATTAATAAAATTAATATTAACCTGCACTGCTTTCTTAATGTAAAATACAAAGCAATAATGCAACTGCCTTGAAAAATAAAACATCACCATTCAAAACAACTCATCTTTAAAAGATTATTTCCAGTTGCATTTACAAAATAACCTTTGTCAAACATACCCATTAAGGAAACATAAAAACTCTAATAATATAGAAGATTATTCTCAATCCCTAATTCAACATGGTGACTTTACAATTATTATTTCTGAGCCCCAAAGAGCTATTTTCCTTCTACTGAGCACTCCCCACCACTCATTCACTCATTGCCCTAAAAAATTTTATTGGACTTTTGCTAGGAAGCAATTTAAGGAGTTAACATGATTTTATCACCTTTGCTCCAGTATGAATAAAACCAGTTTCATCTATAACAACAGTGTGAATTAAACGAAAAACCTGTGTTTAGAGAGGTCACTACCATCTCACAATTGTTGACAGCTTTAGTAAATAAGTTTCAATTGGAAGCACTCTTCCAACAGAATTATTAAAGCCCGTGTCTGCAAAGTATTTAAATCACTAGTTTTGGCTCTTCAGAGTATTTTCATTTTAACACCATTATCACAACTTTTTACTACGACGCTCACTGAGAATTAGAAGTGATTCCAGAATCAGTTAGTGCATCATCATATAGAACTAATCTTAATGTTTTATATCAAACATAGTGAACACATGTTATATAAAGTCTAACTAAAATTGTCTTCCACTTTAGTGAAAACACTTTTTTCTTAAAAGTTGCCATTCACAGGAAAAGAAATGAGTGAAGACTGAGCGTTCCAAACCTAAACCAAAAAAACAAAAAACACCCCAAACCAAAAGACATATACAAAAGCCATAATAACACAATAGAGTTTATTTTATCCTCGTTTCCTAAATTCACACTATTAAAATAAATGCCGTTTTTGTGTTTGCAGAAAAAATCTTTAAGTTATTTTGTTTAACTTTTCCACAGACTGTACAAGGACTGCCAAGGTAACAGATTTTAAAACTGACAACTGGAGTACTTGGCAGATGCCAAAACAACACAGCTGGATTCTTAAAGGAAAAGTGCTCTTCTGTAATGTACACCTAATTACAGCTTTAGAGAACCTTGTCTCCATACAGTAATAGATACAAGACACAATGAAAACATACTGTGCTAAAACTTGAAAATTTTTAGACAGTATTTGTTTTAAAATACACACACTGTCAACACACCACAGCAGGCCTTTCTAAAAGCACACTTACTGGAATCACAATCTCATTGTAAAATAAAATGCAGGTTAACACGGTGCTGCTAGTCTTCAATCTACACATGGTTCCCTACTGGATCATGACAGAAGGCTCGCTTCTTATCTCAGTCATCAGGTCTGAGGACATTTTTATAGTTACACTTTAAATGGGAAAAAAAACAAAATAACAACAAAAAAAAATCCCTTGCTTTTCTAATTCAGAAATGCTCATCTTTTCCAAACTCGTTTGCACTATCTCACCTACTAATAAATCCTCACTGATCAAAGACAGATGGAATCGAACTAAAAGGCAAAGTTTCTTATCACACAAAACCTTCCCTGCGAGCCGGGATCTACTTAGATGGACGTCCTGGGTGAGGGCAGCGAGCGGTTCCCTCTGTAGCCCCTTCCCTCCCCGCGACGTCTCCCCGCACTGTCGGGCGTCCGCACCCGCAGGTGCCCCCAGCCCGGGCCACCTCCTGGCCCCAAGTACCAACCCGGCCACTGACATCCACACACACACGACCACTGACACACACACACACACACACACACACACACACACACACACACACAGAGTTCCACTCCGTTAGACCAACCTTCTCCCAAACAGAAGTGGGGGAACTTCTTCGAGTCCAACAACAGCGCAAAACGCCCCCCGCACCCCCCGGTAAACCGCTTCGGGGAGACCCCGGCCTCACACTGAAAGATTAGGAAAACGGCTCTCGGGCGTTCCCCTACAGAGAGGCTCTGGGCCCCCAGGGAACTCCTTCAACTTTCAAGGAGACGAC
>NW_020175700.1:2141813-2142580 GCF_003031525.2 Neophocaena asiaeorientalis asiaeorientalis | reverse complement strand
CAGCCCCCTCGCCGAGACGCCGCCCCTCAGGCCCCGCGGACTGAGCCCTGCCGCCCGCGGCCCTCACCGTCTCTCCGGCGCAGCTGGCGGGCGCACACAAACCGCAACGGGGACCCGCCACCAGCGCTCCGCGCCGCCCGGAGCCGCCTCCTTCAGCCCGGGACTCGTCGGGACATCAGCGCACGGATCCCCACACCGGGGCTATTTTTAGGAGAGAGGCCCGGGCCAGACCGGAACTCGTTCCTGTCGGCGCGCGTGCGCACTATTTCGACGGTACTCTGTGTCCCTCCGCCAAGCTCGCCTTTTCCTTCACCTCCCTTCGCACCCTCTCTGGCTTCTCCCTTAAGGTTTCTTCATAGAGCTGATTTATCCTCTTGGTGGGTCCTAGAGCACTTGGAGTGGGAAAGACAAGGGTGCGGGCAAAGAGAGTCACACTGTTTGGAAGCGAACACTACCCCACAAGGACGTGAGGGGCGGACTATGTTTTCTTGTGGATGAGGAGACGGATCACCCGGCACAGGAAGGAGATGACGGCGGTTTGGCGCCGGGGCTACAGGCTGGAGCTCGCTTCCCTCTGAAGGACCGTGTTCTCCTGGAAGGGATACTGGTCACTTGATGAGGACCCGGGCGCCTCCTAGGGCGGGGCAGCCCGGCGGCGTCGCGCCCCGTAGCCCTGCCTCCCCCACTGCTGCCTCCCTGACCAGCCGCGGGGGCCGGGCTCAGAGCCGCTCCAGAGACGCGGCGCGTGGCAAATCGCCTCGCTTGGC
>NW_020175700.1:2071509-2141759 GCF_003031525.2 Neophocaena asiaeorientalis asiaeorientalis | reverse complement strand
GGGGCGGGGTCCTAGGGGCGGGGCCGGGGCTCGGGGCGCGAGTCCGTCAGTCGTCCGGAGTTCGGTGCCAGACGGCGTCCTTCGGGAGGGCCCAGACACCCCCTGCCGGGCTCCTGGAGCCGCTGCCAGACCCCCGCCCTCGGGGCAAGCTTGGCGCCCTAGATCTCCGCTCGCCACGCCCGCGCCCACACCCACATTGCGGTTGGGACCGCACCAGTGCCCTCGCCTGCGCGGCCACCGGGTCACCCTCACTGAGCAAGCACAATTGGGACTCAGGTCCCTGGCGCGCCGAGGCGGCTCGGACCCCGGCCCCCAGACAGTAGGACTTAAAGGGGCCTGGAAGGCGGGAAGGCGGGCGATCCCTTTCTGGCTTTCGACCCAAGCCAAGCTCGCCACGTCCGGGGAGAGACTCAAACTACTAATCTTAACTACTAGTAATAGCTAGTTACTGATAGGCACAGCTAGTATTCCTTGAGCCCTAAACTGTGTGCTGAATAGTTTGCAATATGATAGCTCATCATCCTTACAACATCCCCATAAAGTAGCTTCAGTTTCTATTCCCATTTTACATAGGAGGAAAGGGAAGCTTGAGCACTAAAGTGACCTTTTGAGGTTACAGCTTAAGAGAAGGGCACTGAGCACTTGAACTCCTGACCACTCTACATACTGCCTTTTCTGAGAGCAGTTCAAAGGAAATGTGTTTGGGGGCTATTGGTTTTTGCCGAGGGAGGTCGTTAGGAGGTGAGCCATTTGTAGTCTTTGCATCATGAAGGCTGCTTGCCTCTGGAGTTTCTACGGCCACGCTGCCTATCTATGCACCCAGAGGTACCTATGCAGTGGATACAAAGCCAAATAATTATTTTCATTTGAAGATGAGAAATTCAGTCGCACAGCACTTTGAAACAAAGTGATTGGGGTGGGTGAGCAGATGCGCAGAGGCTGTGGGCAGAGGAACTGGGGAAGTTACAAAGGAAGCTGGAGACTAACAGGCTTCCTCCCTCAAGGACAAGGCAATGTACTGGGGAGAACCCAAAACGAAAGTGACACATAAACACCAGACACTGGAAAATTAACCTGGAGTTGTGCTCAGAGCTGCACAATGTCAGCGTTCAGAGGAGCCTGCAGCAGGGAGGTTTTTTAAAAAACACGTTAGAATTTGGTGTAACTCAGCAAGTCATGTGGAAATGCACACTTTTTAATCTGCCAGAAGCTGCAAAGCCAGCTGGATTTGGCTTCTCTGCTCCAAGAAAATAGAAGAGTTGAACAGTTTTCCTTCAGAAAGGAAAAGGTGAGGTGGGAGGGCCATGAGCAATGGCTCCCTTATTCCCACCTGCCCTGGAAGGAGAAGAGGAACAATGAGAATAGACTTTTCTGAAAGAGGTTTTCATACGCTCATTGCTTCACCCCATCTCCCTTCCTTGGCAGAAGCTGACCCTCTTGGGGCAGAGAAGACTCAGCTCAGACTACCCATCCCCTACCTGTTCAAATGCTGTTGGTTACTCCAGAAAGCCAGGCAGAGAACTTGGCTCTGAGTCCAGCCAAAGCAGAAATGAAGAGTGTTTGCATCACCTAAGAGAGCACCTCTTTCCCCACTACCCCCTGCAAGTCAAAGCCTTTGTCTAACAATTACAGGGAGTTGGAAGGAAGGAAGGAAGGAAAGAAGGAAAGAAGGAAGGAGGGAGAGAGGGAAGGAAGGGAGGGAGGGAGGAAGGGAGGAAAGAAGAGAGGGAAAAAAAGTAAATTTAAGAATTTTAGAGCACAGCTATTGTAAAATCCATTAGCAAGGTATAATCACTGTTGTTTGTAATTAAAGTAACCAATTTTAGGAAATCATCATAGCCCCTATGGTCTCAAAAACATGTACCTGAAGTCCAGCAACTTGCTGCACTCAGCTGGGTCTAGACCATGCGCCACTGGCTTGGAAGGAACGTCTGAAGGGCAGCATCTGTTAGTCTTCCAACTCTTTCTGTCCTCCTTAAAGCACTTAGGTGTCCAAGTGTGCCTCAACTGAAGGGGCTCCGTATTGTACTAGGCACTGTGATATAGAGGTAAGGAAGAGCAGCCCTTCCTTCAAAGGGGCTGGCAGGCCATGGTGGGGGACATACACCTTAAAACACAAGCCAGCCTGGTAAGCACCAAGAGATGGGTTTCCAAGGGTACTAGAAGAGCACAGAAGATGAATATCTAAGAAGGGAAGAGAATTAGGGTAGGCTTCTTAGATGAGGCAACCCCACAGTGAATCTAAAAAGCCTCCAAAGAAGGATGAAAAGGGGTCCTCTCATTATGTCTTGATCTGAAGAATAAAGCCCAAGCTCCCTGGGAGGCAAAGATCCCTGACCACTGGCCAGCCTTACTCTCACCCCTTCCTGCCAGATACCTCACTGTCCGCATTCAGGAATCTTAATCACACACCAGGCTACTTCCTATGTCTGCAGGGTAAACCCCTTTTTATCCATCAAGTCTCCACTAGGCATCTTCTCTAAGAACGCTTCTCTAATACAGTGCTTAGTTGAAGTGTATTTCTATATGTATGTCTGTCTCCTTCCTTCTGGTGAATGAGCCCCTTGAAGACAAGAAATGTGATATATTCCTTACTTGATTTGCCATATCTAGCACAGTGCCTAGCGTGTGGTAGACAATCAGATGTTTGTTAAATATTTCTGAGCAGCCTTTAGGCAGAGGGATTGATGTGTGCAAGGACCCCATGAGTGTGGCTCAAGAGAAAAACCACAGCTAGAGTAGTGTGCCTGGAGCCTGGAGTCTGATCAAGAGCTGGGGAGTGGTCAGGTGTGAAACGGTGCAGAGCCTTAGCCCATCAAGCCAGGCCATTTGGATCTCTTTCTGAAAGCAAAGGGAAGCACTGACAGATTTCAAGCAGGTGGATAGCAAGATCTATTTGGCATTTTAGAAGGATCACTGAGGGCAGTAGTTGGAGGTGGGTGGGAGGGAGCAAGACTGGAGGCAGGACAACCAGTTAGAATGCACTGATGGTATAGCCGCTGCTGGCAGAGCCCCCCACCCTTCCCATCCCTGGACATCTCCGCAGACTTTCCCCACACATGCTGATGACTTCCTGTGTCTGTTGAGGCTCTGGCCCCAAGAGAGGGCTTCCTTGGGTCAGGAGATAAAGACTCCAGCTTTGTCACACCTTAGGAAGACAATTCTAAGGCATGTACCCCAAAGTCTCTCAGGGGCCCCAGTGGATTGGGCCCCAGTTGTCCTCAGTTGTGATCCACTCATTAGCACAGTTTTGATGTCTGTCCTCATTTCCCAAGTCTTCCCCACTCCCCCAGAGCGCTTCCCAGAATCACCTCCCAAAGAAACCACCTGCACCAAAATCCTTGTTTTGGGGTCTGCTTTTCAGATGACCCATTTAAGACAAATTGCAACTGAGATAAGAAAGAAGGAGGACCTGAATGAAGACAGTTGCCTGATGGTAAAGAGAGGGCAGAAGCAAAACATGGAGCTAGAAGGAGAACTGACCTGCTTGCTGACCATTGAATATGGGGTCAGGGAAGGTAGAGGAGTCTCAGCTGCCTCCAGGTTTCTGGCTTAGGCTCCTGAGTAGATAATAGCAGCATCATTTAAGTGGGGAACACTGGAGGAATGTGAGGTTGAGGAAGCTGGATGAGGGGAGCACGATGAGTTTCAGTCTGCTCATGTTGAATTTGACATGCCTGTGGGACAAAGTATCCTTAGCCTCGTGGGGTTGGAAAAAGAAACAACTAGTTGAGACTGGACAATATAGGGAAGGCTTCCTGGGGGAAGAGAATTTTAAGCAGAATTTTGAAGCTGTGGTATATGGGCTGGAGAAAAAACATAACTACGTATCAGAATGACAATGAGAGGGATGGACAGTAAAAAACAAAAAGAAAGAAAGAAAGAAAGAAAAAAGGATTCATATGGGGGGTGGGGGGGAAGCAAGTTTATTTGAATGAGGGAAACTAAAAAGAGCCTCACAGGGGTTTCAGTTTGTGAGCTGCTTGAAGATAGGGGTCATGTCATGTTCAGTCTTGTGTCCCCACACTTACACAGAATTGATATTTATTAAATATGGTGTGAACCAGGCAAAGTAACATTTTTCATGATGTCTCAATCTTGTACAACTATAAATAATTAAAAATTGAAGGTTTTAAATGTGTTTCAAATTAGCAAATTCTCCAAATTTAACTTTGTGTAAGAATTTGTGTCTTGTTGAGAAATATCATATTTAAGAGAAATATCTTGCTTGTAAAGTTACCTGATTGTAAATTTTACTTGTAAATCTGACATAGGATCTAATGACTTGTAAATATTTCAGAAAATCAAAATTCCACATTTTAAATTAAACCTAAAGCTAAAGGCATAATCTACTTTGTACTGTACACAATAAGTGCTTTAGAGTTAAAATCACGAACATATATGTGAAAGAAAGAGACCTTTTGTGCATTCCTTTTCTATTGCAAGTTCCATGACAAACACCCAGATCTAAATGGCATTTTCCAATAAAAGAAACCAGGGCTCCTTGGAGAAATGGCTGATTTCAGGATTGGAGAAGGAAAAACAAACAAACAAACAAAAAACAAAACAAAACAAAAAAAACCTAGATAAACCTATGGTTCCAGAAAGCAAGGAAGTTCTCAAAAAAATGATGGATAGGTCAAAGGGACATTGGAGCCAATCTGAAAGAGCTGCCAATGGCCAAAGCTGGAACAATTGAAGCAACAAAGTAAATAATGCTAGTGTTGGATTATAACCTATAGAATAAAATGAGCCCATACTGATACAAATAAATAATTGGCTGAATAAATTAACAGGAGAGAAAGTATAGATTTTACTTACAGGAGAATTCCCATTTAAAAAAATGTAGAAGGAATGAGAACAACATAAAAACCACCATTAGGCAAACACCACAGTTAATAACTTCTTGCTGACAAGGAGGTTCAGTGGATGCAAAAATTGGTGGGAAAAAAATTATGAGAGCAGGACATTTACATAGTCTCAAAGTAGCTACCTGCAAGATGTTTATTAATTACAAAGAGAAAAATAGTAACTTTATGATAGAGAAACCCAGAGGACACCACCTGAGCCAAGTGAACAAGGCTAGTATCACCAGCAACAATGTTTATCGACGTTATGCACCCTATGTGTATGATGCAATGAGAAAGGCACGTCCCGGGGAGAGTGGGAGGGAGGGAGACGCAAGAGGGAAGACACATGGGAGCACATGTATATGTATAGCTGATTCACTTTGTTATAAATCAGAAACTAACACACCATTGTAAAGCAATTATACCCCAATAAAGATGTTAAAAAAAAAAAAAAAAAGAAAGGCACGTCCCTTCTCTGGTATTCCTGCCCAAAATGTATGACCTGAATCTAATTATGAGAGAACCTCAGACAAACACAAATCGAGGTTCATTCTACAAAATAACTGACAAGTATTCATTGAAAGTGTCCAGATCATGAAAGACAAGGAAAGACAGAGGAACTGTCACAGATTGGAGGAGACCAAGGAAACATGACAACTAAATGCAAAATGGGACCCTGGATTGGATCCTGGTACAGAAAAGAGACGTTAGTGAGAAAACTGGTGAAATTAGAATAAGGTCTGTAGTTTAGTTAATAGTGTTATGTCACTGTTAATTTCCTGGTTTTGATAATTGTAATATCCTTATGTAAGATAACATTCAAGGAAGCTGGGTGAATTCTCTGCACTAAGTTTTTCACTTTTGGTAAGTCTGAAAGTATTTCAAGATAAAAAAAACTTTTAAGTGACAAAATATTTTAGTATTCTATAATTTACTCAACTCCCCAATAACAACCATCATGTGGCGTTTAAATAACTCATATAAAACATTTTTACAATGGAAAGTTCAACTTCAAATTAGGCAATATTAAAACTATTGGGAAAATATTTATAAGTATGAATGTTTTGAGGTGACCAATATTCTGAATTGAGAAAAAAAACCCACAGAATATAGCAATGTTTCCATTTATTACAGCAATAGGATCCATGACTGCCATGTCTATGGCTATTCCTAAACACCAGAAAGTGAAACACACATATAAATTCTAACATTGCCTATTACATCTTTTTCAAGCAATAAAAATGTTGTTTTCACTTCCCTTATGTCATGGGCTTTTATTCTTGAATGCCTTATGATGAAAAGGATGAATTCAGGTTCTCGAAGAAGAGGATAAAAGACGTTTCCTTTGCTCAATTTATAATCTTACATGTCAAAGTCTACATGAAGATTAAACAAACTTCAAAAATATAAGAAATCGAGTCTTTGACAGCTGGATGTTTTTTACAATCGAACTTCAAATAAGTCTTTCAATTTCTATGATATGTTATTTTGTTATATATATTTTTCCTCTGCACAGAGTTTATTCTGACTTTGTGATCCTCTCCACAACCAACAATACATTCGCATGTCAATTATAGTAAGTCCCAACCTTCAGTTTATTTTCTTTTCACTTTTTGTATTCCATCCAAAGAGAGGCTGCATTTCACAGCAATATCCCTCCCAATATCCCACCCACATCTACCCTTTGCATATGAGATCATGATCTCTCTCCTGTCCTCTTTGCCTATATATTGTTGTCACAGGTATTTCTTCTAAATCCTGGAATTGCCCTAGTTCCCCCTCAATAATTTATTTCCAGATGCATCCCAGGCATTACCAAGCTCTACCTGTCTATTAGGATCTCCATTTAGACCTATTTTGGGCCTATGTGTCCCTAAGATCTCATAGAGAGAGGAGGGTCAGTTCTTTTGGTGATGGCCACATTATACACATCATTCCCAAATTGCTACTTATGATCTAGCAAAGATTTTTATCTGTTAGGATTTTAGAATGTTGAAATTTGAAATAAATCTGGGAGTCACTGAAAAAAATAAGACTACAAATTTTGGAGTCCAGTGGTCTTTTGTTTAAATCACGCCTCTACCATTTCCCAGGTGTGTAAATTTGGGCAAGGTGCTCAACTTCTCCAAACCTCTATCTTCCTACCTATAAAATGATAGGAATCCTTCCTCAAGGTTGTTTTGAGGACTGAGTAACCCACATAAAGTGCTTACATAATCTGCATGCATAAATAGTAGCTACATGTTTGGCCGTTCACTGATTGATTTCACAAACTTCTACTGAGCCCTTACTGTGTACCATGCACTGTCCTAAGCATGGGGAATACAGAGAAGATCAATGTTCTTAGGAAGTTTGTAGTCATGCAGGTACACAGACAATAAAAAATATATGTAAACAAGAAGATGTCAGATGGCAATAAGGGCTATAATGAAATAACACAAGATCATGAGAGAGCCATTGAGAGGAGATCTTAGCTAGGGGTTCAGGGAAGGCTTCTCTGAGGCAGTGACATTTAAACTGGGTGACAAAGGAGCTGGACAGGTGAAGACCTGGGGAAGAGTGTCTCAGGCAGAGGGAAGGACAATGTCCCCAGGGTGCAACTGAGCTTATTTCGTTCAAAGAATAGAAAGAAGGCAAGTATGGCTGAAGCAAGACTGGGGGGCCTGGGATGGTTTTTAAGCCATTGGAGGGCTGTTGCTGTGGCATTGTTATCTAAGTGGGAATACAATGAAAAAACAACAGAGTAAATCACCAGCATGTTAGTACATTGCTCCCTTCACATTCAAAAGGGACAAGTGAGGCAACTGTCTGTCAGTCTATTAGTCAGCAGTTTTTTAGCTGTAAGTAACAGGAACCCAAGTCAAACCAGCTTAAACCAAAAATAGGGAGAATTTACTGGCTCGTTCGACTGAAAATTCACTGCCATTTCTAATTCCAGCGTTGCTGGACTGGAAACTAAAATTCTCTCTCTCTCTCTCTCTCTCTCTCTCCCTCTCTCCCTCTCTTTCCCTCCCTCTCTCCCTCTCTCTCATTTACCCTGTTCTGTGCCCCAAATTCATATGTTGAAACCTAATCCCCAATGTGATGGTATTAGGAGGTGGGGCCTTTGGGAGGTGATTAGGTTGTGAGAGTGGAGGCCTCAGGATGGGATTAGTGCCCTTATAAAATAGACCCAGAGAGCTCCCTTTCCCCTTCTGCCATGTGAGGACAAAGCAAGAAGGCCATCTATGAGCCAGGAAGCAGGCTCTCACCAGACACCTAATCTGCCAGCACCTCGACCCTGGACTTTCCAGCTTCCAGAACTATGAGAAATAAATTTATGTTATTTATACACCACCCAGTCTATGGCATTCTGTTATAGCAGGCCAAACAGTTTAAGACTGTTTCCACTGAGAAAGAGCTTTCTTTAAATTTCTATTAATCAAAGTCCCAGAGTTAAGCCTGGCCTGGCTAACACATCTCTCTCTGAACCAATCACTGTGGCCAGGGTGATAGAATGCTCTGATGGGTCACATCTGGGTCATTACCCACCACTAGAATCCTGGACGGGGAATCGAATTCACCAAAAACCCAGGAACACATGGGCTGAGAGTGGGTGGAGTAGTTCCCCACAAATTGAGCTATCATCTGAAAGGGACCTGTGTGCCAGAGAGAAAATAGACATTGTTACCAAACCAAACTTGGGTCCACTTGCCTGGACACAGTAAAGATAACCTACTGCTCCCAGGTTGTGGTGAAGGAAAGTGCAGCATTTATTGCAGGTGCCAAGCAAGGAGTCCAGGCAGCTAGTGTTCGAAAGGCCCAAACTCCCCAAAGGCTTTCAGGGAATAGTTTCTAAAGACAGGGTAAGGGAGGGGGGTTGTGGGGTGTGTGATCAGCTCGTGGACATTCTTCTGATTGGTTGGTGGTGAGGTAATCAGGAGTCAACATCATCAACCTTCTGGTTTCAACCAGTCTGGGGTCTATGTGCTTGTGGGCAGCATACAGTTAACTTCTTCTACCTGGTGGGCATTTCAGTATCTGCAAAAGAGCTCAAAGGACATGACTCAGAATATTCTCTATAGCCCTTGAAGATGAACTAAAGTTCCTTGACTTTGTTTAATGGCTAAACGATCATTATTTTGTTTTGCTCGACTGTTTTCCTTTCTTTCTGCATTTTCTCACTTCTCTGATTAAATTTATTCTTTGATTATAAAGTTTTTCTGCAGACAAAAGGCAGGCAGAGGACTTGGGAGGGGGTCTGTTCTGGAAAGGCCCCATAGGGTCCTGCTCAGTTACAGACATCACAACAATTGAGTGGCAAGAGTTGATTGTATGTTTGTATTTAGACTGTGAGTGGAGAAATTTTGTTCCTACCCTCAAGGCTAACCCTGGGCTCCTAATGGAAAAGAGACACAGAAGGAAAATTATCAGTAAGAAACCTAACAGACTATATTGTAAAGCCTGAAATTCCATGTTCTGCCTTGACATTTTGAGCCTCACAGGGCTGCAGAGTCCTAACCATGAGTTCCCTGTTCTCACCAGACATGCATGGCCCCTAACCAGCTGGTGACCCTATCAGCCAGACCAGCCAGGCCAGCCAGACCCCACCCAGTTCTAAACCTCATAGGTTTCATGTCCCTGCCATCCCACACAATTATTCAAACAAGCAAATCACATTCTCCTGCAGGAACTAGTGGGCATCTCACCCTCCTGTTACTAGAGAGCATTTCTCACCCAGCTCCTGAGTGCAAGCCCAGTGTGGCCCTGCACAGCATTCAGTCTCCTCCTCCCTCAGGCTCTGAGTACATGTGACTCATAATCTGTTGCCAGTCTCATCTGTCCACTGCTGGATGTCATGAGTTTGGCCATCTCATATTTTTTAGGGCAGGAAATCCCTCCTGCTCCAATGGGATGAATAGGGGGTGATCAGATCACAGACCTCAATAGCTTTTCTAAGAGTAGTCTGAGCCATTTGCACTGGTCAGTAAATTTCAGCCCTCTGGACTCTGATAAACCCTGAGAGCTCCTGCTTGTGAGTCCTGGGGGCCTCTGCATATACAGGCAGACTTCTCCACACCCCTGGTTCCCAGCCTCTCTTCCCAGATGATCTTCTTTAATATGAGATCTGGCCATCAGGCATGGCATCTTGCTCATTAGTGCCTTTTCAAGAGTCTAGATGAGGACCTGATACATAGTAGGCTTCCAATAACTGGTCCCTGAGTGAAAGAATGGATCTTTGTCTTCAATCAGGCAATGGCAAAGTGTGGAACATTCTGATCTGACGCAACCCCTTGAAAACTTGGTTTAAGTTAGAGTCAAAGTGACCAACCCAGAAAATCTGAGAATGGAAAATCTATTTTATCCTGGGCTTTACAGAAAAAGGAAATACTGGAGGTCAGAAGCCATGGTTTTCAATGTTCACATTAGCGAAGTATCAAAATGACCTTTGTTTTTTGAAATGAGGTTTCATTTTCATGCTGTTTTCAGTGAGGTCCCTGTTTTTGTCAGAAATTTCAACCTTTGCCGGGTAATTGCACAACCCCTGGGTTTGCTTGGCCTGCATAGTCTTGGCACGACTGACATTTTTTGGTACATGCTGTAGGCAAGATTTTTATGAGGCTTGATTCTTGTCTTGACTTTATTTGATCAGGTATATCTGTAATTCTACACATACATTAAAGCAGACAGCACCTCTTAGCACCACAGAAGAATGATAACAAAATATTTATCATATATATATATATTTACAGGAATGCAAAAAGTCTTTCCAGAAATCATGCTTCAACACGTTGTGTGATTTAAGCACACAGTTTCAAGGGGCTGGGTTCTCTCCTTGAGAATCACTTGCAATTTCCAAGAGTTTGGATAAATTAGATTCAGCATGCCAAAACAAAACAAAACAAAACTGAAGAGCTTTATCAAAATTCTTCACCAGAATTCTCTTTCCTGGTCTTTGGATCTATAAAAGTTGCATTTTTGAGCAACTTCTCTTCAGAATACCTCTTCTAGAACTGAACACAGTGGCAGAGCTGAGGTTAAAGAAAGACTCCTTTTTTTCACCTTTTGGATTAAAAAAGATGAAAAGGTTTGTTAACACGTTGAGTTGGCAAGGGTATATAGAAACAGACCCTCTGGTACCATGTTACTGGGAGTGAAAATTGGTACAATCTCTTTGGAAGGCCATTTAGTTAATATCTATCACAATTTTAAATACACGTACATTTGGCTCAGCAATTCCACATCTAAGAATTTACCCCCATAGAGATGCTTACATATATTCATGGCAGAATTGTTTAGAGCAGCAAAATAATTTTAAAAAGAAATAAATATTTATCAAAGTGAGATTGGGTAAATAATTTATGGTACAATCATACAAGCAAATACTATTCTGCTACCATATATATACATATATATACATAGCTGAATATATATATATGTAGATATATATGTACATATATATATATGTATATATATATATATACACACACACACACATACATGCAGTATGTGTGTGTGTGTGTGTGTGTGTGTGTCCCAAGACCAGTGGTTTTCAATAGGAAGAACAGCTGATAATATCTGGAAACAACTGGACAGGGCACCTAGTGGGTAGAGGCCAGGGATGCTGCTAAACATCCTACAGTACACAGAACAGCTCCTCCTCTCCAACAACATATAACTATCTAGAAATATAAACATATAACATATAAAACCTCAATAGTGCTGAAGATGAGAAACCCTTCTCCCAGACAATCTGGAAGTTTCCATAAGTAACAATAGTAGCTGTCTCTGAGAAGGGAAACTGGAAGACTGAATGTAACACTTTGTCCTGAAGGAAATTGTATAGATGTGTATATTCCACACTTAATGTACTCCATATGAAGCAGTTTGAAAATGTTCATTCCCAGGCTCTCTCAGGCAGGGTATCAGAAAGTAACAGGCTCTGTGGGAACCATTTCTCTGCCTTCTCTTGCCTCAGATCTCGTCTTTGCTCTGAGCAAATGACAAACACCATAAGTGAGCTTGAAGATGAGAAAAAGTACTTTGTATTAACAAGTTCCTGGGCCATTTCTGCTCACCCAGGGACAGAAATATCACTGAAGTGTTGACTCTAAAAGTAAAGTGTAACTTTCTTTTTGCTTGTTTCTGCTCATGTTGATTCTAGAACTTGGTGTAGAAAGGCAAAGGCTCTTTTCCTACCCTGTATGTATCAATAAAATAAGTAAACTCAGGGATATACCTCTCTAATAGCCTGAATGTGCAGTTTTTATATTTCAAATAATAAATTACCCCTTAAAATATTTTAAGCACAGTTTTGAGTTTAGCAAATAAAAATTTACCCACAAAAGTTTGCCAAAGTAGGATGTTCATTGAAGCATTGTTTATAAATCTAAATCTGAAAATAAGAAAAGTATCCAGGAGAAAGATATTATATAAACTATATCTAAGTCATTCTACAGAATATTCTGCTACTGTTAAAAAAATGAGATAGAGCCACACATGCTGATATGGTACGATCTCTAAGATACATCACTTGAAAAAAGCAAGTTATAGAACAATGTATACGATAGGCTTCTTTCTGTATAAATTACAAAAAAAAGAAATACTTAAAATTCCATCTTGGCATATGCATGTTTTGCTTTCTGGAAAGAATAATATGAAACTCTTAACAGTAGCTTCTTTGGTGAAAGGGACTGAGGGCAGGGGGATAGGGAGAGTTACAGGCAGTTCTCTTGGTATTTCATACCCTCACATGCTTTTTAATGTTCTAACCATGTACATGTGCACGCATTATTTAAAAATTTTTTTCAACAGAGGTTATCAGGATGGCAAAAGCATGCACCTTCTAAAATTTTTTTCAGTATTCCTTTTTGTTTATAAAAATGCACATGACATATATTATGAAAGAAAATTTTAGAAAAATCAGAATGTAAAAGAGGCCAGGGATGGTCAAATTAAATAGACAATTTAAAACTGTTCTTTAAAATTACATAGAGCCAAATCAATGTACAGTAAAAGGGCATATATATGAGCCTTCAGATATGAGTGATGCCATTGAACAAATTTGAATACAACATCTTGTTGTTGTTGTTGCTGTTATGTTTACTATTATCCCTTGATCTATTAGTATTTTTGAGTGTGTACTCTAAGCAAAAAGCATTGTGGTTAAGTCTACAAAAGAGATAAAGATGGGTCAGATGTGAACACAGACCCCTTGAGTCACATGCCAGCTAAAGTGACAAATTTACACTACATTATGTCTGCAAGCTAGCTAACCAGGGTTAGGGACTCAGGCAGCTCCCTAGTGAGGATCAGGCCCATGAACTAGGCCAGTCTGGTTTGAGGACCAGTTGCCACATCTCCCTCAGATAGACCAGGACCTGAAATCGCCACCATTACCCTTGAGTCCTAGAGTTGACAACAGAGGCTGATTTAAAATAAAATGCTCATGATTAAAATGCACTCAAGCAGGCCCACATTTCCCAAGCTATGTAATCCAGTGTCTAAATATATCATTTGTTTAATTCCTTCTGATAGCAGATAATGTAAATCTTAGCCAACTGGCAGCAAAATGAGTTATTTCTCATTTTGAATTGCATCCAGTTCAGGAATCCCCCTCCTTCTCCCTGAGATTCACCTATATTGGGGTGGGGAAGGGGGGCACTGGTTCATGGCCATTCTCTGTAACCAGTTGGCATCCCCCAAAGATTCGCAGTACACTCTGGTTGGTGTTTTCTGAGGTGGGGATGCAGTGACCCTCTCCCAGCTGTGAGGCTCCTCCAGGTGACCTACTGGTCATAAAATGCATGTAAAACCTTATAGGACAGAGATCCATGAATCAGATTATCTAGACTTTCATCCTTGTTTTGTGGTTCTCAATTCTGGCTGCACAATGGAATCAACTGGGAAGCTTTAAAAAATGTCTGGGCCCCACTTTTCCTCACGGATCTTCTGACTTAATTGGCCTGGGGTGCAGTCTGGATATTGAAGATTTTAGAAATCTTTAGGCGATTTGAATGTGCAGCCCTGGTTGAGAAACACTGCCCTAGCTCTTCCAGGCAATCCACTCAGTTCATTGAGGTTTCAGTTGGAAATGGGCCCCCATGTGGTCCTCTGATCCATTAGTCCCCACCCTTTCTTCTTGCTCTAATATGACCTGTTATTGTACTCGTTAGAGCAGGCACAGTTTTAGTAACAAATATACCCAAATGTGTACTGGCTCAACATAAGAGAAATTTTCTTGCTCAGGTAACAATCCAGGTAGCAGGGTAAGGTGTCTATGTGTGCGGCTGGGGGATGTCCTGCTTTCTACAGGTCTCAGACACATGAGTTGACTATGATTCTGCCATCTGCAACAATAGCTAAGGTTCACCTAGGGGTCACCAAAACAGTCAGCTGAATGGGAACAAGAACATGGAAACGCACAGGAGGAAAGTTTTAATGGGTAGGCTAAGAAGTGGCCCTCAGATCTTCTCTTCTCATTCCATTGGCAGGAATTAGTCATATGGTAACACATAACTGCAGAGGAATCTGGGAAATATAGTCCGACTATGTTCCCAAGAAGAAGAGGAAAATGGATTTTGATGAACCACTGTAGTCTCTACTGCATCACTATAGCTGCTTCCTGCAAACAAATAGCTTCAATTCTCTAGCCCTTCTCTGCATTCTTTACAAGTAGCTGACAACACCCTAACTTATGATTAAGTCATCACCTGCCTTTTTGTTTTTACACTTATGTTCACACAACCTGTACATGAATGTTTATAACAGCTTTATTTATTTATTTATCTTTTTGGCCGCACCACATGGCTTGCAGGATCCTAGTTTCCTGACCAGGGGTCGAACCTGTGCCCTCAACAGTGAAAGCGTGGAGCCCTAACTACTGGACTGCCAGGGAATTCCCATCACCTGACTTTTTGCTCACTGCACCTAAGCAGTTGAATATGGCTAGACACAACTTGATATTTAGTTCATGATTTTTAAACCTCAAATGGGAACCCAACACTTGTGGCAATCGGGCTACATTTCCTTGGTAAGCTTGCTCTCCTACTGCCCAGGTGACTGCTTTATACCTCAACCTCATCTCAGTCTTAATATGTTGAAAACTGGACTTGATTGACCCCTCAACACAACCTGACCCAGGCTTCCCCATCTTGGGAAACATCACCATCCAGCAGGTGACTCAACCCAAACAAGTGACCATCATTCTGACTCCTCCCTTTTTCTCCCCCTCCTCCAACCCATCATCAAATCTCATCAGCTTTGCCTCTAAAACATATCCTAATTCTACACTCTTCCATCTCTCCAGGCATCTGGAAAGTTGTCTACCAGCTCTTGCCTCTCTTACAGCCTATTCTTCCTAGGCAGGAATGGGACATTCCTCAAACCCGAGCGCTATCGTGTCACTCCCCTGCCTAATCCCCTGATGTGGCTTTCATTGCACCTTGTAAAAACTCAGCCTGGTTACCATTGCTTACATGGTACCCACTGCATATCTCCTCTTTCTCCAACCCCATCCAACATCACTATTACCCCTGTCCTCAAGCCCTCAAGTCTCTTTCCTTCTGCAAAATCTTCACACTTGCTGTTCTCTTTGACTAGAATGCTTTTCTCCTATCTGTTTAGGGCTGACTCCTAAACACCCTTTAGGTCTCAGTTTAAACCCCAGTGGACAGGACTAACCTCACTGCACTTCTAAGCAGGTCCCCATTATCCTCTATCATTTCACTCTGTTTCCCTCACAGCGCTCATTACTATTTATAATTAATTGTGTGTGTTTACTTGTTTATTGTTCCAACCTATAAGATTCTTAGCTACATGAGGGTAGGGCTATGTCTGCTTTGTTACTGGCTATTGCAGAAGCCTGATGCATTCTGTCTACACTGGCTGAATGCAATATAGATCAATGAATGCAATGCAATAGATCAATGCTTCTTAACATTTATTGATTTATAATTGATTTATTATTACTATTATTTTAGGTCAAGGAAACTTTAAGAACCTGATGAAAGCTTTGGGCCTTTCCCCCTGAAGAAATGCACACATAGCATTGTGTTAAGTTTCGTTTAATTCCTGGGCCTTCAGAAGCCTACCCACTCAGAAATTTGATTAATAATTCTAGAACTAAATGGCACATTTAGCTCTAAAATTCTTATAGTAACACATTTATTATATCAACTATTCTGTTACCAATAAAACTACCAACAAAGGAAAGAGTAAAGCCTTAATACGAAGACATCCAGGAAAGGTAAGTTTTTATGGGATAGTGAGAAGCAGCAGGAAAAGCCTAGAATCCTAGGGTAGCTAAGAACCAAGACCACGCCCCCGCCCCGGGCAGCCTGATAGATGGCACAGTTGAGAAGGTGCGGGGAGGGAGAGAGAGCCCACCTGCCAGGTCATGAATGTGAGTGTTCTGCAGGGCCCTCCAGAGATGTTGGGGCACCCATATTTCATCTTCTTGGTAGCTGTTACTGACAGGGGGTGGTGGATAGTAGAACAAGTTCATCAAGGGACTCCTCCAAAGTGGAGTTGTGAGACCTCTGATGGTATGTCTTCCCTTGTCTGAATTCCTTCAGCATGTCCGCATTCCTGTGTGCTCGAAGTTCCTGTTCGCGTTTTTGCCCGTCTCCTGGACAGCAGGGTCCATGTCATCCCCACAGCAACTACTGCAGGGTTTGCACACAGAGCTCCCTAGAAATGCTTGTCTAGGGATGGATAATAAAATCTTTATATAATATAATGATAATATAATGGATAATATAATTCCATAATGAATGGGTGCTGTGCTGCTGCCAGGGCATTCACAAACCCCAGGGGAGCCTCTAGAGGGGCTGGGGGTAGGGCTGGCATGCAAGAAGCCCCTCCAGGGAGGTGGGAATCCACATTATAGCAGAAACTTTAGGACCAGGACAGCTCATCATGTCTGATGTCAGGTGACGTGTGACAGCCAAGTCCTCAGCCCAACAGGTGCTGGGACACCTGTCAGCATAGCTGCTACAAATTCCTCGGTAGGTCACAAAAAGAGCCCAGGGTCAGCTATCTGAAGGGTATGAAGGGGTTTGGGTAACCAGAGGGGCCTCACCTGCAGGTCACAGCTGTCCCTGGTCTCAGGCAGGCAGGCCAGTAGCCACTAGCAGGTGCCTCCATAACTGCTATAACCCAGAAGCTGATACCTTGATTCAGCTGCTGGACATTCTGTGAAGCATGTGTTGTGGGCCACTGTGGTCGATGATGCTAGTACTTAAAATTCTGAGACCAGCTTAGATGGGTTGTGGTCCCAGTAATTATTTATACAGAAGGCAGTTTCTGTGCAAGGCAGAAACTATCCTGAATGTAAACAGGATAGATCAGATTTGATCTCACCAAATCTCCTACCAATGGACATTTTCTTGTTTCAAGAGTTCCTTTTCTTTGCTCATTAAAGACATTTTGAGAAAGCTCATCATCAGGACTGTGTATTATTTCAACTTTCAATGAATAGTTTAAATATTAAATTGGGACTCTATATTGTTTAATAAATGCATTTATAGTCAAAGTGGGGATGGTATCTGCTAACTTCAGGAGAGTAAAACCCTCTGAGGTTTGAAGGAAAAGGGAAGGAAAAAGTAATTGAGGGGAGGGACTCTTAGCTCTTCCTGTTTATTTTTAAAAGAAACACCCACAAAGATCTGAAGCAAATATAGCCAAATACCAACATCTGTTAAACCTAGGTGGTGGAGGCTCCGTGGACGTATGTAATATTATTTTCTGTACTTTTTTGTACCTTTGTAATGTTTATAATCAGAATGAACATTTTTTTAAAGATGGGATGTAGAAAGGAAATAAACTTTATAAAACTTAGGTGTGTATTGGGATTTCTTAAAGTTCTGCATATGATTATTTTGCTTACAGATGAGAAAAGGGAGATAAATGTCACGTTTGGATATGGAAGGCATAATAATAATTAGAGCAAAACCTACATATGGGCTTAGTATGTGCCAGGCACAGTTGTAAACACGTTACTCATTAACTCATTTAGTCAGACACCAGCACAAACCTCCATCCGGGGTTGTGATCACTTGACGAAATAATGGTTTTATTGCTGGGGTTCCCAACTTGGACTCATTAAATGAAATTAAGCAGGGAAGCATCAAGCCAGAAAAGATCAGACTTCTGTTTCTCAGTGCATGGGTCTCAGGAGTAAGTCAGCCAGGGAGAAATAAACTTCTACCTCTGATGTAGCATCCTGGTGGGAGACGGACCTGTGGAAAGCTGGCCCCACTACTGGAAGAGACAAGGGACCAGACACTGTAAAGGGACAGACCTGTTGGGATGGCTGCCTCCCAGTCATGCTCCATTCCCTTAAAGGTAAACAATATCTTTTTTTTTTTTTTGCATTATAGGTTATTACAAGATATTGTTCCCTGTGTTATACAGTAAATCCTTCTCGCTTAACTATTTTATATATAGTAGTTTGTATCTGTTAATCCCATAATCTTCCCAAACTCCTAATTAATCGCTACCCCACCTTCTTCCTTTGGTAACCATAAGTTTGTTTTCTATACCTGTAAGTCTATTTCTGTTTTGCAAACAGGTTCATTTGTATTACTTTTTAGATTCCACATATAAGCCATATCATATATTTGTCTTTCTCTGTTGACCGACCTCACTTAATACGATATTGTCTAGGTCTATCCATGTTGCTGCAAATGGCAATATTTCATTCTTTTTATGGCTGAGTAATATTCCATTGTATGTGTGTGTGTATATATATATATATATATATATACATATGTATATACCCATTGATTATTTTGCTTGTTTGTGACACTTAAGTAAACCGAATCACTTGGAGTGCATTCTTATGTCTTGTTTGTTTTACTGAACATTTATTTAGTGAGATTTATTCTGCAATTGCCTGTACCAGTAGTTCATTCATTTTCATTGCTGCAGAATTTTTCATTGTATGAATATGCTGTAATTTATCAACTCGTGATATTACTGATGGACCTGTGTGGAGTTTCCATTTGAGGCTCTATGACTTGCTGTGTGCTGAACACTCTTGTGTATGTCTTTTGGTATAAATATATATGCATTTCTGTTGAGTAGACCCCTAAATGTTCAGCTTTTGAAGACATGTCAAATGGTTTTCCAAAGTGGTTGTACCAATTTGTACTTTCTCCAGCAGTGTGTGAGAGTTCAAGTTGCACTGTAATATCATCAAAGCTAAAATTTGTCTGTCTTTTAAAAATGAATACCTAATCTAAGTGTCCATACTTAGCATTTTTCTAGGAAAGAGATAGCTGGTGGGGCAAGGGCTTCCTCCTACATTGCTTTTCCCTTTTCAAGAAGTTTCTTGTTTATTCACATGGACTTTCTATTCTAGGTGAATTTTAGAACTATTTTATTGAGTTCCGTAAAAATGTTAGTAATTGCTAGATTAAGGTTATGCCCATTGTAAAATTTTGATAGATACTGCTAAATTGCTCACAAAAAGTCTGGGTCAGTATACAGTCCTACCAACAGTGGAAAAGAGTAACCATTTCCCCTCACCTTCACCAACCCTGGATATTAACAAATTCTAAAATTTTACCCCCAAAGCGTATCTTATTGCATTTAAATTTGTGTATTTTTGAGACAGATTGAGTAGTTTTTACCTGTTTATTGGCCATTTGTATTTCTTCTTCTATGCTTTGTGTGTTCATATTTTAAGCTAGTATGTCTACTAGCTACTAGATAATATGTCTATTATCTGTTTTTATTTCTCTCTGTAAGAGTTTTTTCTATTTTTTAAAACTGCATTGTCCAATATTAGTCACCACTGGCCATATTTGTCTATTTAAATTGAAAGTAATTTAATTAAGTAAAACTAAGGCTTCAGTTCCTCAAACTGGTCACATCTCAAGTGTGCAATAGCTACATGTGGCCAGTGGCTGTCCTTTTGGGTAACACAGAGCATGAACAGTTCCCTCATTGCAGAAAGTTCTATTGGACAGTGTTAGTTTAGATAGTAATCCTTTTTCTGTATTTGTGTTGAAATATTTTCCCTCAGGCCACCCTTATATTTTTTATTTTTGAACACTTTCTTTTGTGGTAAAGAAAGAATACATTTTTATGTGGCCAAATTATTTATAATTTTTATATGGATCTTGTTTAAGAAAACCTTCGGAAGTTATAAACATTTTCTACATATTTTCTTCTATTTATTTGTGTTGTTCTTTAATTTATCTAAAATTAATTTTATAGTGCAAAATAGGAGCTCAATTCAATTTTTCACAATGGATTGCCAATCTTTCTCGTACCATCTATTGTGCTTGCAAGGAGGAAATCCAGAAATATTGGTGAACAGTACTAATAACTACCACATACCTTTAATTGAGGTAATGAAAATTTCCTTCTGTTTTAGTTTGCTAAGCAGTTTTGGCAGAAATAAACATTAAATTTTGTCAACTGCTTTTTCTGTGCTTCTCAAGAGGATCTTTTTTTACTCCCTAATTAGGACAAATCCTACCCTTAGTTGGGGGTAATGTATAATTATTAATTCATTAATGGATTTGATGTGCTAATATTTTATTTAGAATTTTTGTATGTATTCAGAAACAAGTTTGGCATTTTTCTTGTTGATACATAGTATTCCATTGTATGGATGTATTATACTTTGTTTAGCCAGCTCCCTATTAATGGATATTTGTATTTTCCAATATTGTTCTATTTACCAGCAATGCTACGATGCTGCTGCAACCCTGTACCTATGTCATTTTGCACCTGGGCAACTATATCTATAAGATAAATTTCCAAACATGAGATTGTCAGCTCAAAAAGTAGGTTTGTTAGATATTGCCAAATTGGCCTCACTAAAGATTTTTACCAATTTACACCCCGACTGGAAATGTATGAGTGGCTGTTTTCCCAACAGTGTCCTTGAACTGTAAACTCCATCTCCTCCACTCAGCAAGGCTGCCTGGCTCTGCCTGTGTCTTTCCACTGCACCAGTGGTCCAGAAATTGTCTCCAGGCAGAGAATGGGGCAATTGTATGGCTCACCTCATTTATTTCCCTTCTCTGAGGGATCACAGTCCTCCCATGCTGCCTGTTGCCCAATGTCTGAAAGCAGTTGTTTAAAATATTTTGTTGTTTTCTAGCTGTTTGTGGTGGGAGATTAAATCTGTTCTTACTACTCCATCATGGACCAGAAGCAAAAGTCCTGCTTTTACTTTTACTTTTCAACCTTTCTGTGTATAGCATAGAGTTGGGTTTGGTTTTGTAATTGAATCTGAAAATTTCTTATATGGGCAACCTAAGCTACTCTACATTGATTGACATGCCAAACATGTTTGATCTCAGTTCTGTCTCAGTTATTTTATGTTATGCTTACCTTTTATATTCAAGTCATTCCTATTCATCTTTTGTTTTCTTTATTTTTAGGTAGGGCTCTACTTCAATTTAGGCAGGCTTACATTTTTTGTTATTATCTTCACCAATTCTGAAATTCATCTCTCACCTCTTTTTTTCCATTTTCTCCTATAAAGAAAATGGTAATGCATTATTTTGTTTATTGCATATAGATATAGATCTTAGGATAACTGCTATTATTATATTTATTTTACAGATGATGAAATAAAACTCAAGGAGTTTCAGTGCCCAAGATTGCAAACCAGGAAGGTGCAGAAACAGAATTTGAATCCAAGATCAACTCACTCTGAAGTCCACAATCATTTTATTCTACTCTGCACAATACTAACTATATTATACTCCACATCACACTATACTATAGCATACTATACTATGCAGCCTCCTTACTTTCTAGGGGGTGAATTTGCAATTCTGGAAAATACACATACTATAAAGTTTCATAAGTGTTATTAAATAACTATTATTGAGTTTAAAGACAGGTATATTTGTTAAGTTGCTGGTAATGACTATTCTTATTTTTAATTTCCAAATGATAACCCAAAATAATTTTGCATGGGAAAGAGCTTTTTTGCCCCTCAGATTTTAAACTTTCCTACAGGGAATAGATTGAAAGGAGGTAGGTAGTTCCCTAAATCAAGATCTAAGGCAGGGACAAATTTCCTATTTAGTAATTCAGGAACTCATATACATTTCCTCCCGTTCAAGGGACAGAGAGGCCAGAGCCCTTTCAGCTCTTGTCTGAAGATGAGCACACACAGATGAGTATGGACATGGGGAGGTCATAAGGCAGTAGGATACCAAGACAAAAATACAGGGCTCCATTCTCGAGTCTGTGGCTCATGAGCTGGGGAGCCTTGGGCAAATAAATCACTTACGCTCTTGGGATCTCAGTTTTCTCATTTTTAAAAAGAGTGTGTTGGACTAGATATCTTATATAAGGTCTCCTTTAGGGCAAAAATAATTTAATTTTATACTTTAAAAAATGGGGACTGTGTGAGTTATACTGTTATAGTTTAAAAAAACCCTACAGCTTACAAAAATACTACATACACTAGCTATCTAAAGGAAATGCAACATATTAAAAAAAAATCAAATCTATAGATCTGGGTGGTAGAATTTTCTTCTGAATGTTTTTCTGCCTTTTGCAACTTCTGTACAATGAATATGAATTATTTTTGTAATCTGAAATAAATATATTTTGGTTTTTGGCACATTGAAAACTGCAAGAGAACCAAAAATAGAATAAAACAACCCCAATTTTAATGTAACCAGGATACCAGACAGAAGGCCCAACATCCCACATATTATGAAACTTTTTAAGGTGTCAGGGGGTCAGGATCTCATCTGACAGATGGACTCACCAGTAACTCAGTCCCTCTCAGCAGCATCCAGGGACAGTGTTTCCATAATGACTCACAAGGACTGTGCCAGCCAGCCCCAGATCACGGCCTTTTCCATTTCCAGCTCCAGAGTTGTGACGGCCTGACACTGTGGTTCTCATGGAATTCTGAAACAAGCCTGGCTTCATCATAATGACTGCCTATTCAAGGCAGAAATGGGAAGGAGGATATGACTAATGATGTTTGGAGGCAGTATGGGAACAAAACCAAAAATTACAGTGACTCTCTGGTTGGGACACACTGGATAGGAACAGAACTGTGTATTCACAAATCCGGGAGTTTGTGGCCTGGCCAAAGGACCAGAAGCAAAAATAAACAGCAGACCTGCCCAATTTGTCAGTTATGAGGGATGAAGACTTGAAACTGAGGATGGGAGTTGGCAAGAAGTCATTTGACAGGTGGGCTCCTCAGCATTCGGGGCAAAATTCCCTGGTCTGGGAACCATTGAGAGAAGACTCATTTTGGCATGAAGGACACTCTCAGTTGTCTTGTGAGCAACATATTCCCCTGCTCTGCCCCAAAACTATCCCCATGGCATCTCACCATCATCACCATAGATTCAAATAAAATCATTGCCATTTCATAAGGTCAGCCCATTGTGTATAATCCACAACTTCCAGGCCCTCTGGTTTCCATTTATTAAAACAAGGTTCTTACTCTGGAACTGTAGATCCTAAGGGGTCTATGGATAGAATTCAGGGGTCCTTCAACTTAGACGAGAGAACAATGTTCATTTTCATTAGCCTCAGACTGAAATTTAGTATTTCCTTCCAAATGCATGTTGGCAACAAACCACAGCTATATTAACAATGCCTTGACATTGTCCCTAAGAGAAAGTATGGAAATATTCAAATCACATTACAACTGTTGCACATGTCTCAGAATATTTTTTATGCTCATTACTGCTTGAAAATTGCAGAACTTATTAAACCCGCCTCTAGATCTTGTCATTTAATGCATTAATTAAGAAGTATGGGCTTCCCTGGTGGCGCAGTGGTTGAGGGTCTGCCTGCTGGTGCAGGGGACGCAGGTTCGTGCCCTGGTCCGGGGGGATTCCACATGCCGCGGAGCGGCTGGGTCTGTGAGCCATGGCCGCTGGGCCTGCACGTCCGGAGCTTGTGCTCCACGACAGGAGAGGCCACGGCAGTGAGAGGCCCGTGTACCGCAAAAAAAGAAAAAAAAAAAAAAAGAAGTACATCTATTACTATAGAACAAAATCAGTTAGAAAAATATGTTAATCACTATAAACACTATAACTATTTTCTTTGTAGCCCTGTGTTTTACTTTGTGTATTTGGAAACATTATTCTGAGAAGCTGCCATAGGTTTTGCAAGATGGCCGAGGGTCCATGGTGTAAAAACAGTTCAGTATTCCTCCAATAAACAATATGAACTTTCTTTTACACCCACATTCAATATGAATGTCAATTCAAGACATCGGACATAGGCAACAAAGGATAGTGATCCTTGAGAGATAGGAAATGAACGAGATGAAACCTACAATCCCCCAGCATACTTCCAGAAGTGAACTTCCAGGCATCAATGCAGATAGCAGGCACCCAGGTGGGACCCTGCAGTGTCCCCTTGTTGAGGAGCTGGAAGTCTGAGAGGCCAAGGTGGCTGGAGTTTGCAGAGCAGAGCATCAGAGAAGATAGAGTTACAGGGAGAGAAGACTCTGGAGATGTGCAGAGGATCCCTTCAAATACTCATCTGAGGACAGATCAGAATGTGTGTGAAAGAAAACAACCCACAGCTGAGGAAAGAAGCCCCTGAAAGGATTTGAGGGAACAACTCCTGGAGCTCATACTAAGCAGGGGCATCATAATGTAGTGGGTGTTGGTTTTGACTCAGCAGTGGGGAAAAATTAGCCCTAAACTAAACACCATTCTGGTTCCTCCTATTAAAGCTTAAAAGTAAGATCTGGAAGAGTCAAACTAGTCCGAAGTAATTTAGCTGAATTTCAGAACAAAACTCAAGAATATTAATAGGAATAGAAATACAAAAATACCCAGCACCCAACAAGGTAAAATTTACAATACTTGTATCCAGTAAAAAAAAAAAAAGTACCTGGCATGCAAAAGAGCAGGAAAATATGAACCATAATGAGGAAAAAGTCAATAGAAACTGACCCAAAAATGACATGGATGTTATAAGTAGCCAGTAAAGACAGTTATTATAATGGTTTTCATGCATTCAAGAAGATATATAAAGATTATACATGTAAAATCAACATATATAAGTATACATATAGATTAATCTATGTATCTACTTAACATGTTTAAATATATATCAGAATTGAAGAGATGAAAACTACCATGTCTGAGAAGAAAAATACACTAGATGGTATTAATACCGAAGAAGATGGAATGGATTAGATGCTGCAGAAAAAAAGTTCAGTGACCATGAAGACAAAGCAATAGAAACTATCCAAAATGAAAAAAAAAAGAAAAAGACTAATAAACAGTAACAGAGAATCTGTGAGCTCTGGAACAGGTTTAAGTGGCCTAATATACGTGTAAATGGACCCTTCATAGGAGGAGAGGGCAGAAAAAATATTTGAAGAAATAATGCCCCCCCAAACAAATTATTGAAAACCTTAAATGCACACTCTAAATTCGAAAAGCTCAATGAACCCCAAGTACAAGAAACATGAAGAAAACAAAGGTACGTTATAATTAAATTGCTTAAAACCAGTGATAAAGAGAAAACCTTAAAACAGAGAAAAACGAAACTTTATCTACAGAGGAATAAAGATGAAGATGGTAGCACATTTCTTATCTGAAACAATGCAAATGAGAAAATAGTGGAGAAATATTTTCAAAGTACACCACACACACACACACACACACACACACACACACACACACATCTAAGGGCCCAGATGGTTCTACTGGTTATTATACAAAACATTTGGGGAAGAAATAATACCAAATTTTAAAACAGTCCCAGAACACTGAAGAGGAGGAATATTTCCAGCTCACTCTATGAGGCCAGCATTATACCCTGACATCAAAATCAGACAAAGACATTACAAGAAAAGAAACTACAGAGTCTAATGCCTCATGCACATAGATATGAAAACCTTAACAAAATTTTAGCAAATCAAAGTAATTCCTCTGAATAGTCTAAATATCTTCAAATAGTTAGCTCCATATTCTTTATTAATAAAAAATGAATATCTTCATTTTAGTCCCTGTTTATTGAATCTTCTCTAATGCCAGCCTACAGTGAGGGACTACATATGTATATATATAGTCTCTAAACCTCATGAAAACTCTTGAAGGTAGATATTGTTAACCACATCTTGCATAGATGAGGAAAATGAAACTCAGAGAAGTTACATCCTCAAGATCATGTAACTGTTAAGTGGATTTGAATCCCATTCTTCTATGATACTTCTCTGCTTACTAAAGAACATAAAACCTTTTCCTTAAGGAATATTCTGTCTGTAACTTCAGCATGAAATGTCCCCCAAAAGTGACACACGAAAGGTAAGAGATTTTCTTCTCAGTAGGCCTGTATCACAAGAAAGTTTAAAGAAAGTTCTTCATGAAAAAGGAAAGTGACACCAGATGGACATGTGCATCTACACAAACTAAGGAAGAGTGTGGAAGTGGTAACTATGTGGGCAAATAAAAAAGTCTGCACTGCAGACAAGCCATGCATCTGTTTGTCCCCTGTAGTAGGTTGGATGGGTTCATGGCTACCTATGGTAGATTGCTAGCCACCACCAGAAGGGTTGTCAGGAGCCAACCTTTGGTTCTGAGGGTTTACCTCAAAGTCTGAGAAGGTGCAGTGCTTCAGTTGTAGATGTAAGTAGAAAGTTACAAACCATTCACACTGGAAGATCTGCTGTGTGCACCTGACTCCCCCAAAGATGCTTCAATCTACAGTGCCAACAGGAAGTAATGAGAGTGTTTGTAGCCATCACACTGTCATGTGGAACAATAGGAGTGGGCTGTAGGGACAGTGTGAGATAGGTTCCACTGCACCTGACCCTGTGGTAGGTGACTCATATGTCTCCTTCTATTTACTCTTCACACACTGTGTTCTTCCCATTTTGCAGATGAAGAAACTCAAAGATAAAATAACTACTGAAGAAAGCAAGATGCCAAGCAGTGTATACAGTACACTACTTTTCATGTCAAAGAAGGGGAAATAAGAAAATATATAGGTGTATATTCACACATATACATACGGGCTTATTTTTGCAAATAGAAACATAGAAGCTAATGAAAGTGGTACTGGGATGGTGGGAGGGTGGGGAGACAAGAGTGTGGTAAAGAGAATGTGGATGGCAACATTTCTTTCTCTCCTTTAATAGCTTTGAATTTTGAGCTATATAAACATTTCATATGTTCAAAATATAACATTTAATTGAAAAGAAATGGAAAAAAGAAACATTAAAACTGAACATAAACTAATGAACACTATCAAATTGATAACATATTTATACATAGAAAATACTTATTTCAAGTAAATTAAACTCTCTGACAGCATCCTTGGAGATGAGTTTATAATTTATATCGGCAACACTGGTGTTGTAAAAAGAAGGAAAGCAACAAAACAGTGTCATAATAATGAGCAGAATGGAAACACTCCTGAACAGAAGTCCTATTTCTGTTCTATCTGTTCCTTCAGGGACAAAGAGCTTCCTCTACAACTTTCAATTTCCTGTGTAAGTAAAAGAGCTGGAACTTAACAATAAAAAGAAATATGAGCTGCCATTTTGACAACTATTCCCTAAATAGGGTAAATATAATAATGTAGTGCCAATGAATAAATTGAAAGGATAGTTCAATTAGTTTAAAGAGCTAATTGGCACAGTTTGGAGGAAGCTATAATAATGAGCTGCTGCTGTGGTTAACACATAAGAAGTTGAGCTGTTTAATTTTTTGCATTGAAAGTAGAGAATTCTCAGAAAAATCAGTAAAAGATGAGGGCCAAATTTCCATTTCTGGGTATTTGCAGTATGTGGGTCAAAATTTGTTGTAAAAACATCTGAGGGGCATGATTGTGCTAGACTGGTGGATAAAAGTATTAGAAGCAATTGAGAAAAGAAAATGAAAACCTTTATGTGGGAAAAGATATGCCAGGTACTTGCCACAATCTTTGTAATATTTGGTGAATGAAGTCAATGAGGGTTGTGCTGTGTATTAAATAATGACTGTCAAGTACTCAGTCTTCGCCATAGACAGTGCTCAGTTAAATGATACAGAGTTTACTTAGAGTTAACTCAAAATGACTACCAGTGTTTGAATTTTGGTTTTGGTATTTGCTATTGTCAGATATGAATATCTTAATTTCTAGAATTTTGAATCAAGCTAATTATTATAGAAAAAATAATTGTTTCTTATTTTTAAACTATTTAAAAATATTTGACTATTTAGAGTGAAATAAAAATAATGTACTGTGAGACTTATACCATATATAGAAGTAAAATATATGACAACCATAGCACAAAGTAATGAGGGTAGAAATGGAACTATACTATTTTAAGATTCCTACACTATGGAAGTTATGTAATATTATTTGAAATAAGATTAAGATAATTTTTATACATGATGTATATATTTATTATACTTTATCAATTTAATGTATTATGGTTATTAATTTGTATATAAATTATCTTAATCTTATGTCAAATAATATTTTATATATATACATATATATAGTTGATCCTTTTATAATATGGGTTTGAACTCAGTAGGTCCACTTACACAAAAATTTTTTTCAATAAATGTATACTACAGTAGTACATAATCAGAAGTTGGTTGACTCCATGGATGTGGAACAGTTGGTAGGAAGGGCTGACTGTAAAGCTATATGCAAATTTTCAACTGCACAGAAGGTTGGTGCCCTAATGTCCCTGTTGTTCAAGGGTCAACTATATATATGTATATACTGTAAACTGCAACCACTGAAAATAATAAAACCAAGTGGTATAGTTGATAAGCTGATAGTGGAGATATTACGGGATCATAAAAATACTCAATCCAAGAGAAAGGAGGAAAAGAGGAGAAAAAATGGAGCAACATCAAATGGAACAAATAGTAAAAATATAACAAGATAGATTTAAATCAATTATATTTATAATTACATTAAACATGAATGATGTAAACCCTCCAATTAAAAGCCAGAGATCTTCAAATTAGATAAGAAAGCAAGATCCAAATACATACTGCCTACCAGAAAGCCTTTTTAAATATAAAGTCAAATATATGCTAGCAGATGAAAGGATGGGAAACAATACACCATGTGGGCAGAAAAGAGTTCATATTAAAAGGCCTAAGACTGCTGTCCTTGGACAGATTTTCTTGAAAAGTTGGCCTTTGGCTGGTGTCTGCGACCTTGGATTTTGACACGTTACTATTATTTCCAGAATTGATAATAGTAGCTCAATGTGCCTAAATTGTTTGTACAAACAATGTGGTTTATGGTGAACAACTGTTTCTCTTCTGGGAGTCTAAAGAACTAATACAAATTCTACACAAATTCTTCCATAAAATAAAGGTGGAGGGAACTTCTTGACTTACTTTATGAGGTCCATGTTACCCTAACTACAGACCAATATCCCTCATGAACATAGACATAAAAATCCTTAACAAAAAATTTTAGTTGATTGAAACTAACAATATATAAAATAAATAATAGATCAGAGCCAAGTGCTGTTTATCCCAGAAATGCAAGTTTCATTTAACACTTTAAAATCAACAAAGGTACCATATGATCCAGCAATCCCACTCCTGGGCATATATCCAGAAAAGATGATTCTAATCAAAAAGATACATACAACCCAACATTCAAAGAAGCACTATTTACAATAGCTAGGATATTGAAACAACCTAAATGTTCATCAACAGTTGAATGGATAAAGAAGATGTGGTATATATACACAATGGAATATTACTCAGCCATAAAAAAGAATGAAATAATGCCATTTGCAGCAACATGGATGGATTTAGAGATTATCATACTAAGTGAGTTAAGTCAGATAGAGAAAGACAAATATCATATATCACTTATATGTGGAATCTTAAAGAACGATACAAAGGAACTTATTTACAAAACAGAAATAGACTCACATACAGTAAACAAATTTATGGTTACCAAAGGGGAAATGGGAGGTGGAGGGATTAAAAAATAATAAAAATAAAGAAAATCAACCAATGTAACTCTCCACATTTACAGACTGAAAAAAAACCACTCAAATGATCTTTTCAATAGATTTGTTAAAAATTCAACATCTATTTATGATAAAAACTCTCAGTAAACTATGATTAGGAGGCAAATTTGTCTTCTAACCAGATAAAGGGCACCTACAAAAACCCTACAGCTAATACATTTATAGTGAAAGACTGAGTTCTTACACTTAAAATCAGTGTGTTGGGGGGGCCTGTGTGTAGCTGATATATTAAGTTAAGAATATGCAAAACATGACCTGCTGAATGAGGAGGCAAAAGCCATCCACACAGTGTTGGCAGGTGGTTCCTTCAGCATCCAAGCTTCCACTTTAGGGAAGCAAAAATCCTGGAGTAGTTTTTTTAAAATTATTTTTTATTTATTTTATTTATTTAATTTTGGCGGCATTGGGTCATTGTTGCTGCACGTGGGCTTTCTCTAGTTGTGGCGAGCAGGGGCTACTCTCCGTTGTGGTGCACAGGCTTCTCATTGCACTGGCTTCTCTTGTTGCGGAGCATGGGCTCTAGGTGCACAGGCTTCAGTAGTTGTGGCACACGGGCTCAGTAGTTGTGGCTCGCAGGCTCTAGAGTGCAGGCTCAGTAGTTGTGGCACACAGACTTAGTTGCTCCATGGCATGTGGGATCTTCCTGGAGCAGGACTTGAACCCAGGTCCCCTGCATTGGCAGGTGGATTCTTAACCACTGCACCACCAGGGAAGCCCCGGGGGTAGCTTTGATTGAAGGTACAGTTTCAATGTGTTAATAAAGGAGGTAAAGTGACAAGATGTATTATCGATCCTAGAAATGGGGGCAGGGGTGTGCAATGAGCCTGGTAAAGGACAGTCCTCCATCCCAGGTCATGATCCAGCAGGCGACAGAGAGCAAACACTTGTCACCTACAAGATGGTTGGGGCAGAGGTCACTAAATTTTCAAGGGCTCAACAATAAGTAGTTATTTTAGAATGTGCCCCAGGAAAAGCAAAATGGGAACTTGTGGTGGAAACCTTAACCTCAACTCTGGGTGTGAGCAGGGTTGTCATACTGTAAAATGCATAGGCAGCCACTCAAAATAGCTGTTTTCTCATCACAGTCAGGAACAAGGTAAAGATGTCCACTCTCACCACTTTCTTTCAACGTCTATTGATGATGCTGGTCAATGCAATAATGCAAGAGGAAGAAATAAAAGTTATATAAATTGGAACAGTGTTGGAGTATGGAGGGAAGTGTCCACTGAATTGAGAAGGCATATTGAGAGTGAAGAATGAGGCAGGCAGCTCCATATAATCAATGGATCAGTTTATCATAGGGTGACTTACTCACAGAGTGGGATTGGGATTGGCTGGACAGTGATCTGGAAGCATTTGCAGCTGCACTCTGCACCACCAAGGGGCCACTGGGACAACTTTATAGTTAACATAAGGCATGGGGGTAGGTGCTTGGAAATAGGACGTGCATTCCTAAGTTAAGATTTATGAATGGGTAACTAAGCTTGTGGGTGCAGGGAATACGTCAGCTAAGGTTTTCATCATTGTTTGCAGACTAACAGAGCATAGAGGCCACCTGGTCCTAATGATTACTAAACAATATGTATTAACTAAAAAGCCCTTGACAACAAAGAAGTGGTTTACTGCACAGTACAGTCCTGGGTAGGGGTGGTCAGTGGGAGGACAGGAGAAATTGTAAGAACCCAACATAGCGTCACTTATGCTAACAGCCATACAAACAGAAAAAGTAAACTTTCTTTATTCACAGAAGACACAACCATGTACAGAGAAAATCTGAAGGGATTTACAAGAAAGCGAATTTGGCAAGGTTATAACATATAAAATCAATGTAAAATGATTAATTATATTTATAAATATAAATTGGCAGCTAAAATTACAGTACCAATAATAAATTAGAAATATAATACATATTATATGTAATAACTTTGGAAATAGAAATATATTTACAAAGTATGTGCAAGAGCAGTACAATAAAAACTTTAAATCATTGCTAAGAGAAATTTTTTTTTTGCGGTAAGCGGGCCTCTCACTGTGTGGCCTCTCCTGTTGCGGAGCACAGGCTCCGGACGCACAGGCTCCGCGGCCATGGCTCACGGGCCCAGCCGCTCTGTGGCATGTGGGATCTTCCCGGACCGGGGCATGAACCCATGTCCCCTGCAGCGGCAGGCGGACTCTCAACCACTGCACCACCAAGGAAGCCCCGCTAAGAGAAATTTTAAGAGATGTGAATAAATGAAGAGATATACCATGTTCATGGATAGGAACATTGTTACAATGTTAACAATTTACAAATTAATCTTAGATTCAACGTGGTACCAATTAAAATCTCATCAGGTTTTTTTTGTTGGGGGGGGAATGGTGTAGAAGCTGATAAGGTGATTTTAAAATTTATATGGAAATTCAAAGGATTTACAATAGCCAAAACAAATTTGAGAAAGAACAAAGTTCGAGACTTCATACGATTTGAGTTGAAGAGTTAATAAAAATCTATGATGATCAAAATAGCATGCTATTGGTTTAAATATATTTATATATCAATGGAACAGAACAGAGAGTCCACAAGTTGACCCATATATGTACGGGCAATTAAATTTCAGCAAAGGTATCTCATAATTCAACAAGGAAAGGATCAACTTTTCAATGAATGCTGTGGGGACAATTGGGCATTCATACACAAAAAACAAACCTAGACTCCTTATATCATATCATATATAAAAATTACCTATAAGTGTATCACAGACCTAAATATAAGAGCTAAAGCTACATAACTTCTAGAAGGAAACATAAGCATCTTTGTGCCAATAGGTTAGGCAGATTTCTTAAATAAGACATAAGCATAAAACATAAATAAAAAAATTGATAAGCTGAACTTCATCAAAGTATAAACCTTTTGCTTTTCAAAGATATTGTTCAGAAAATAAAAAGGCAAGCTACAGACTAAAAGAAAATATTTATGAAAAATCTATCTAATGACAGACTTGTATCCAGACTATATAAAGAACACTTACAACTGAATGATAAGATGAATAACCCAGCTAAAGATGATCAAAAGATTTGAACAGATAACATCATTGAAAAATATAGAAATTGTGAATAAGTACATAAGAAGATGCTCAATATTATTAGTCATTACATGAATGCAAACTAAAGCCACAATGAGATTCTACTGCATGCCCACTAGGATGTCTAAAATGAAAGGACATGACAATGTCAAATTGGAGCAATAGGATTTCTCATAGACTGCTTGCAGGAGTGCAAAAGTGAATAAATATTGTGGAAAACAAATAGTTTGGTAGTTTTTAAAATTGATAACACACATTTACCATACAACCACACAAACCTAGCAATGCTAAGTATTTACCCAACATAAATGAAAACATATTGCTATGCAAAGATGTGTACTGAAATGTTCATAGAAGTTTTATTCATAACAGCTCCCAAACTGGAAAGAGCCCAAATGTCCATCAGCTGATGAACAGACAGACAAATCCTGATATATCCGTTCAACAGACCATGAACAAAAAGTAAAAAACTACTGGTACCTAGAACAATGGATAAATTTCAAAAGCATTACGACTAAGTAAAAGAAGCCAGGACTACATACTGTAGGATTTCACTCATAGCCAATTCTGGAAAATGTACACTAATACTATAATATAGTGATACTGCTCTACAGAAAGCAGATCAGTGGTTGCCTGGGCTTGCCGGTGGGGGAAGGAGAATTGGCTGCAAAGGAGTACAAACGAATTTCTTGGGGCTTATAGAAAAGTTCTACATCATGATTGTGATGGTTGTTACATTTGTCAAAGCTCATCAAACTGTATACTTAAAGCTGTTGAATTTTTGTGTGTGTAAATTATGCTTCAAGAAAAAGTGGTAATTAACTTTTTCTTCAGCTCATGGTGCCTGCCACACTGTTAATCCCCTTCTCCAGTCCCTAGATGAGAATATAATTATGGCTGCACAGCTTCCTTTCTCCAACCAGCTGCCCCAGGTTTTCCTCTGGGGAAGCACAGTTTTCCTCTAATCAGTCTTCTTCAAGAATGGACCCTTATGGGCTTGAGTCAATTAGCATCTTCTATTCCCCTGACCACTGTTATTGATTCCAGCATAGGCACATGGTCTGATTTGGACAAATGAAACTCAGGAGATATTTCCTGGGGGATTCTGGAAAAAGTTTCATTTTTCTCCTCTGGGAACAGACTCTTCCTCTAGATGGTGGGTGTGAGGGTATGTGTGAGCGTATGAGTTCTGGAATTTGCTAAAGCCATTGCTACTACTTGATGGGAGCTGGCCTGGGACAAAGTCAACCACAGAAGAGGGCCAGGCAGAAAATCTTTTAAAAATTGTATTAGTTTCCTAGAGCTGTCATAGCAAGGTACCACAAACTGGGTAACTTAAACAACAAAATTTGTCTCCCAGTTCTGGAGGCTATAAGTCTGAGATCAAAGTGTCAGCAGGTTGGTTCCTTCTGAGGGCTGTGAGGAGAATCTGTCCAGGCCTCTCTTGCAGCTTCTGGTGGTTTGTGGCCATCTTTGGTGTTCCTTGGCTTGTACATTATCTTCCTGAGCTCTGCCTTCATCTTCACGTGGTGTTCTCCTGTGTGCGTGTCTATCTCTGTGTCCAATTCTCCCCTTTTTACAAGGACACCGGTCATATTGGATTACGGCCTACTCCAACTACCTCCTTTTAACTTTGTTACCTCTGTAGAGAGACTATTTCCAAATAAGGTCACATTATGAGGCCTTGGGGGTTAGGACTCCAATATATCTTTCTGAGGGGGTAGGACACAATTCAACACATAACAAAAATGGAGCCATCAGTCTGAGAATGTGGTGGGTCAATTAATCACACAGAACCTGAAGACTGCCCTACCACTGGACTTCTGAGTGATTGGAGCTATTAAATACCATTTTTACTTTAGATTGTCTGGGTTGAATCTTCTTTGTTTGCATCTGAAAAGCCCCTAATTTTTCTAGACAGGCAACAAGGGAAACATTTTAGGACTTTTTTTTTTTTTAGGACTTTTTTTTAAACTATGAAAAGAGTATATTAGACTATAATTATGGCTCTCAAAGAGCTGTTCCCAGACCAGAGCATCAGCATCTCCTGGGAACTTAGTAGAGATGCAAATTCTAAGGCCTCAGCTCAGACCTATTTAATCAGAAACTCTGGGTGTGAAACCCCCTGTATTTTCACAAACGAGGCAGGTGATTCCGAGACCTGGTCGAGTTTGTGAAGCACTGAACTGCAAAATAGACTGTGGTTTGATAGGCAAAAGCTAGAAATACTTTTTTATTCATGGCACAACCACAAAGGACATCATTTGAGGAGCAAATGAGCTGAGGCAGGAAACCATTCCATTGCCCACTCCACTTCTTCCTTTCTCTGTGAGTGTGCTTGTTTGTTTATTTTTGATTGTGGTAAAATATTACAAAACATAAAATTTACTATTTTAACCCATTTTAAGTATACAGTTTTGTGGCATTAAGTACATTCACAATGTCGTACAATCATCACAACCGTCCATCTCCAGAACTTTTCAACATCCCAAACTGAAATTCTGTACCCAGTATACCCTAACTCCCCATTTCCTCCTCTCCCCAGCCCCTGGTAGGCTTTATTCTACTTTCTGTCTCTATGAATTTGTCTATTCTAGGTACCTCATGTCAATGGAATCATACAATATTTTGTTCCTTTGTGTCTGGCTTATTTCACTTAGCATAATTCTTTGAAGTCTTATCTTTTGTTTTGTAAATGCCCAAATCGAATGCCCTCTGTCAGCTTCAGCTTGTAACTCTCAAGTTTAATCTGGTAGGGCAGTCATCACTTTCCTTATCTAATACATTGACTAGATAAACTTTTTCAAAGATAATGTACCACCCCACATTTTGAAGCTATCTCATCTGACCTTCTTTTTTAAACATTTAAGGATAAAGAACCAGCTTTCAGGGGACTTGGGCATCCATAAGATTAGCTGAGTATAACACCCCAGCTTGGGTTCAGGAAAAAATTTCTGTTCTGAGCACTCCCTAAATAGTTTGGATTTCCTCTAAGAATTTGACCTTCTATTATGTTGAGCCTGTAGTAGATTGTAATGAAAATCTGGAATTTACTTTTAAAGAGGCAAACTACTTCAAGTTTTCACTGTGGCTCCAGCTCGGGGATGTCCATGGTGTGAGGGGACCAGTGCTGCACCTCCACAACAATTCTAGAGCTATGCAAACTCTGCCATCCTAGTATCCCAATTTCAAAAGACACATGAGACAATTTTGCAGAAGATGTTACTGCTTACAACTGGTATAGGTTCCAACTGGTAACTTCCAAAATAAAATTCACTCTCTTAGTACTACCTGGTTAACACACTTATTTTTACTTTTTATTATGGAAAATTTCAAACATAGACAAATGTGTAGCTCACGTATGCATGTCAACTTCATCAGTTATTCACATTTTGACAAACATGTTTAATTTAACACCCCCCCAACACACACATACACACACTTGTATTTTGTTTGCTGAGTATTTCAGATAAAATCCCAGATATTATCTAATTTCACCTGTACATTCTTAAGTATGAATATTTCTCAGGTAAGAACTACTTTTTACATATCCATAATACCATTTTCATTCCTAAGACAATTACTCTAATGTTTTCTAAGACCCAGTCCATAATCAAATGTCTCCAGTTGTTTTAAATATGGTTTCTTATAGTTGTTTTTTTGAATCAAGATCCAAGAAAGGTCCACAGATTGAATTTGGTTGTTACGTCTTTCCGTGAAGTTACCTCTCTCAGTTTATGCCACTTGTTGAAAGAACTGAATTGTTTGTGGAGTATACTTTTCCAGATTCTATATTTGATTATTTCCTTGTGGCATTGTTTAACTTACTTCTCTGTCTCTTGTATGTCCTGTAAACTGGGATTAAATCCTGGAAGCTTAATGGGTTTGCATTCTTTTTTTTTTTTTAACTTCAGCAAGAATATTTAATAGAGGGGGCTCTGTACTTTCTATTGCAACAAATCAAAGGCTGAACATAGTGTTTGACTGTCACATTGTTAGTGATGTTAAGGTTAATCAGGATATTTAGTTGTTTTCTGCCTGATTCATCTTTTATAAAGTTCCCCAATCAATATTTCATCCAGTGACATCAGCAGCCATTGACAATCAATTCAGGATGTATCAAGAACTTCAAGAATATTCAATTCCTCTGAGTCCAAATACTATTTCTAGAAATGAATAATAAAGGAGAATAATGTATGTAACAAAACTTTAGGAACAAAGATGTTTGTTGCAGCATTATTTAAGAAGAAAGAGAGAGAGAGAGAGAGGGAGGGAGTGAGGGAGGAAGGAAGGAAGGAAGGAAGGAGAAAAGAAAAAAAGGAAGGAAAGAAGAAAGGAAGGATGGAAAGAAAGAAAGGAAGAAAGAAAAGGAAAAAGAAAAAGAAAAAATCTGACAATACAAAGAATAGAGACATGGTTACTTAAACAACTGTAAACCCCATAATGGAATAAAATAAGTATAGGATTGAGTGCTTTTCTGATTTGTTACTGTTTCTCATAATTTCCAATTTTTCAAAATAAATAAATGCATTACTTTAATCAATTTTAAAAAGTTATAACAAAAATTTCTTAGCTACCGGGGCATGAACCCATGTCCCCTGCAGCGGCAGGCGGACTCTCAACCACTGCACCACCAAGGAAGCCCCGCTAAGAGAAATTTTAAGAGATGTGAATAAATGAAGAGATATACCATGTTCATGGATAGGAACATTGTTACAATGTTAACAATTTACAAATTAATCTTAGATTCAACGTGGTACCAATTAAAATCTCATCAGGTTTTTTTTGTTGGGGGGGGAATGGTGTAGAAGCTGATAAGGTGATTTTAAAATTTATATGGAAATTCAAAGGATTTACAATAGCCAAAACAAATTTGAGAAAGAACAAAGTTCGAGACTTCATACGATTTGAGTTGAAGAGTTAATAAAAATCTATGATGATCAAAATAGCATGCTATTGGTTTAAATATATTTATATATCAATGGAACAGAACAGAGAGTCCACAAGTTGACCCATATATGTACGGGCAATTAAATTTCAGCAAAGGTATCTCATAATTCAACAAGGAAAGGATCAACTTTTCAATGAATGCTGTGGGGACAATTGGGCATTCATACACAAAAAACAAACCTAGACTCCTTATATCATATCATATATAAAAATTACCTATAAGTGTATCACAGACCTAAATATAAGAGCTAAAGCTACATAACTTCTAGAAGGAAACATAAGCATCTTTGTGCCAATAGGTTAGGCAGATTTCTTAAATAAGACATAAGCATAAAACATAAATAAAAAAATTGATAAGCTGAACTTCATCAAAGTATAAACCTTTTGCTTTTCAAAGATATTGTTCAGAAAATAAAAAGGCAAGCTACAGACTAAAAGAAAATATTTATGAAAAATCTATCTAATGACAGACTTGTATCCAGACTATATAAAGAACACTTACAACTGAATGATAAGATGAATAACCCAGCTAAAGATGATCAAAAGATTTGAACAGATAACATCATTGAAAAATATAGAAATTGTGAATAAGTACATAAGAAGATGCTCAATATTATTAGTCATTACATGAATGCAAACTAAAGCCACAATGAGATTCTACTGCATGCCCACTAGGATGTCTAAAATGAAAGGACATGACAATGTCAAATTGGAGCAATAGGATTTCTCATAGACTGCTTGCAGGAGTGCAAAAGTGAATAAATATTGTGGAAAACAAATAGTTTGGTAGTTTTTAAAATTGATAACACACATTTACCATACAACCACACAAACCTAGCAATGCTAAGTATTTACCCAACATAAATGAAAACATATTGCTATGCAAAGATGTGTACTGAAATGTTCATAGAAGTTTTATTCATAACAGCTCCCAAACTGGAAAGAGCCCAAATGTCCATCAGCTGATGAACAGACAGACAAATCCTGATATATCCGTTCAACAGACCATGAACAAAAAGTAAAAAACTACTGGTACCTAGAACAATGGATAAATTTCAAAAGCATTACGACTAAGTAAAAGAAGCCAGGACTACATACTGTAGGATTTCACTCATAGCCAATTCTGGAAAATGTACACTAATACTATAATATAGTGATACTGCTCTACAGAAAGCAGATCAGTGGTTGCCTGGGCTTGCCGGTGGGGGAAGGAGAATTGGCTGCAAAGGAGTACAAACGAATTTCTTGGGGCTTATAGAAAAGTTCTACATCATGATTGTGATGGTTGTTACATTTGTCAAAGCTCATCAAACTGTATACTTAAAGCTGTTGAATTTTTGTGTGTGTAAATTATGCTTCAAGAAAAAGTGGTAATTAACTTTTTCTTCAGCTCATGGTGCCTGCCACACTGTTAATCCCCTTCTCCAGTCCCTAGATGAGAATATAATTATGGCTGCACAGCTTCCTTTCTCCAACCAGCTGCCCCAGGTTTTCCTCTGGGGAAGCACAGTTTTCCTCTAATCAGTCTTCTTCAAGAATGGACCCTTATGGGCTTGAGTCAATTAGCATCTTCTATTCCCCTGACCACTGTTATTGATTCCAGCATAGGCACATGGTCTGATTTGGACAAATGAAACTCAGGAGATATTTCCTGGGGGATTCTGGAAAAAGTTTCATTTTTCTCCTCTGGGAACAGACTCTTCCTCTAGATGGTGGGTGTGAGGGTATGTGTGAGCGTATGAGTTCTGGAATTTGCTAAAGCCATTGCTACTACTTGATGGGAGCTGGCCTGGGACAAAGTCAACCACAGAAGAGGGCCAGGCAGAAAATCTTTTAAAAATTGTATTAGTTTCCTAGAGCTGTCATAGCAAGGTACCACAAACTGGGTAACTTAAACAACAAAATTTGTCTCCCAGTTCTGGAGGCTATAAGTCTGAGATCAAAGTGTCAGCAGGTTGGTTCCTTCTGAGGGCTGTGAGGAGAATCTGTCCAGGCCTCTCTTGCAGCTTCTGGTGGTTTGTGGCCATCTTTGGTGTTCCTTGGCTTGTACATTATCTTCCTGAGCTCTGCCTTCATCTTCACGTGGTGTTCTCCTGTGTGCGTGTCTATCTCTGTGTCCAATTCTCCCCTTTTTACAAGGACACCGGTCATATTGGATTACGGCCTACTCCAACTACCTCCTTTTAACTTTGTTACCTCTGTAGAGAGACTATTTCCAAATAAGGTCACATTATGAGGCCTTGGGGGTTAGGACTCCAATATATCTTTCTGAGGGGGTAGGACACAATTCAACACATAACAAAAATGGAGCCATCAGTCTGAGAATGTGGTGGGTCAATTAATCACACAGAACCTGAAGACTGCCCTACCACTGGACTTCTGAGTGATTGGAGCTATTAAATACCATTTTTACTTTAGATTGTCTGGGTTGAATCTTCTTTGTTTGCATCTGAAAAGCCCCTAATTTTTCTAGACAGGCAACAAGGGAAACATTTTAGGACTTTTTTTTTTTTTAGGACTTTTTTTTAAACTATGAAAAGAGTATATTAGACTATAATTATGGCTCTCAAAGAGCTGTTCCCAGACCAGAGCATCAGCATCTCCTGGGAACTTAGTAGAGATGCAAATTCTAAGGCCTCAGCTCAGACCTATTTAATCAGAAACTCTGGGTGTGAAACCCCCTGTATTTTCACAAACGAGGCAGGTGATTCCGAGACCTGGTCGAGTTTGTGAAGCACTGAACTGCAAAATAGACTGTGGTTTGATAGGCAAAAGCTAGAAATACTTTTTTATTCATGGCACAACCACAAAGGACATCATTTGAGGAGCAAATGAGCTGAGGCAGGAAACCATTCCATTGCCCACTCCACTTCTTCCTTTCTCTGTGAGTGTGCTTGTTTGTTTATTTTTGATTGTGGTAAAATATTACAAAACATAAAATTTACTATTTTAACCCATTTTAAGTATACAGTTTTGTGGCATTAAGTACATTCACAATGTCGTACAATCATCACAACCGTCCATCTCCAGAACTTTTCAACATCCCAAACTGAAATTCTGTACCCAGTATACCCTAACTCCCCATTTCCTCCTCTCCCCAGCCCCTGGTAGGCTTTATTCTACTTTCTGTCTCTATGAATTTGTCTATTCTAGGTACCTCATGTCAATGGAATCATACAATATTTTGTTCCTTTGTGTCTGGCTTATTTCACTTAGCATAATTCTTTGAAGTCTTATCTTTTGTTTTGTAAATGCCCAAATCGAATGCCCTCTGTCAGCTTCAGCTTGTAACTCTCAAGTTTAATCTGGTAGGGCAGTCATCACTTTCCTTATCTAATACATTGACTAGATAAACTTTTTCAAAGATAATGTACCACCCCACATTTTGAAGCTATCTCATCTGACCTTCTTTTTTAAACATTTAAGGATAAAGAACCAGCTTTCAGGGGACTTGGGCATCCATAAGATTAGCTGAGTATAACACCCCAGCTTGGGTTCAGGAAAAAATTTCTGTTCTGAGCACTCCCTAAATAGTTTGGATTTCCTCTAAGAATTTGACCTTCTATTATGTTGAGCCTGTAGTAGATTGTAATGAAAATCTGGAATTTACTTTTAAAGAGGCAAACTACTTCAAGTTTTCACTGTGGCTCCAGCTCGGGGATGTCCATGGTGTGAGGGGACCAGTGCTGCACCTCCACAACAATTCTAGAGCTATGCAAACTCTGCCATCCTAGTATCCCAATTTCAAAAGACACATGAGACAATTTTGCAGAAGATGTTACTGCTTACAACTGGTATAGGTTCCAACTGGTAACTTCCAAAATAAAATTCACTCTCTTAGTACTACCTGGTTAACACACTTATTTTTACTTTTTATTATGGAAAATTTCAAACATAGACAAATGTGTAGCTCACGTATGCATGTCAACTTCATCAGTTATTCACATTTTGACAAACATGTTTAATTTAACACCCCCCCAACACACACATACACACACTTGTATTTTGTTTGCTGAGTATTTCAGATAAAATCCCAGATATTATCTAATTTCACCTGTACATTCTTAAGTATGAATATTTCTCAGGTAAGAACTACTTTTTACATATCCATAATACCATTTTCATTCCTAAGACAATTACTCTAATGTTTTCTAAGACCCAGTCCATAATCAAATGTCTCCAGTTGTTTTAAATATGGTTTCTTATAGTTGTTTTTTTGAATCAAGATCCAAGAAAGGTCCACAGATTGAATTTGGTTGTTACGTCTTTCCGTGAAGTTACCTCTCTCAGTTTATGCCACTTGTTGAAAGAACTGAATTGTTTGTGGAGTATACTTTTCCAGATTCTATATTTGATTATTTCCTTGTGGCATTGTTTAACTTACTTCTCTGTCTCTTGTATGTCCTGTAAACTGGGATTAAATCCTGGAAGCTTAATGGGTTTGCATTCTTTTTTTTTTTTTAACTTCAGCAAGAATATTTAATAGAGGGGGCTCTGTACTTTCTATTGCAACAAATCAAAGGCTGAACATAGTGTTTGACTGTCACATTGTTAGTGATGTTAAGGTTAATCAGGATATTTAGTTGTTTTCTGCCTGATTCATCTTTTATAAAGTTCCCCAATCAATATTTCATCCAGTGACATCAGCAGCCATTGACAATCAATTCAGGATGTATCAAGAACTTCAAGAATATTCAATTCCTCTGAGTCCAAATACTATTTCTAGAAATGAATAATAAAGGAGAATAATGTATGTAACAAAACTTTAGGAACAAAGATGTTTGTTGCAGCATTATTTAAGAAGAAAGAGAGAGAGAGAGAGAGGGAGGGAGTGAGGGAGGAAGGAAGGAAGGAAGGAAGGAGAAAAGAAAAAAAGGAAGGAAAGAAGAAAGGAAGGATGGAAAGAAAGAAAGGAAGAAAGAAAAGGAAAAAGAAAAAGAAAAAATCTGACAATACAAAGAATAGAGACATGGTTACTTAAACAACTGTAAACCCCATAATGGAATAAAATAAGTATAGGATTGAGTGCTTTTCTGATTTGTTACTGTTTCTCATAATTTCCAATTTTTCAAAATAAATAAATGCATTACTTTAATCAATTTTAAAAAGTTATAACAAAAATTTCTTAGCCAGATGGCATGGTACAGCAAAAGTCTGGCTATCTGAGAGTAAAGGAGAATCAAAAAAATTTATTTCTAAGATCATTTCTGGATATAAAATTACATCATTCTCAGTCCCTTCTAGTGAAATACAACTCAGAGTAAAGCTTTTGTCACTGTGCAGGCCACCATGATGACCTTGCCCTCCTTGCCCCAATCCTGATGACCTTGCCCTCCTTGCCCCAAGACTAAACACTCTGCCTCTCTCCTACCCAAAGCTCTATCTTGGATAAAGATCCAGTCAATTACTTGGTCATTTCAGTACGTGTCTCTGCTCCTACAGTTTTTATGGACTCTAAGTCATTGTCTTTTTTGGGGTCCTAGGATGGTATTTTTAAATATTGGGGAGACATATTCTTAATTGACTGAAAACATTAAAAAATAAAAGACTGCAGAATTATGATGTGAATAATATAGCACACAGAATGATCTGGATCAGACATCTTGAGTCTCCTTTCTAGATTTATTTTAAAATATTAAAAGGTAAAAACATAACCTCTACATATGCTGTTTCTTCTGTCAGGAATGTTCACCGCTCCTCCCACCCCCCGGGCTAACTTCGTTTCATTCCTCAAAATTCAGCTGAACCATCACTACCTCAGGAAATTCTTTCTGGATGTCTCAGACTAGATTTGGTGCAGTTTTATGTTCCTATAGATACTGGTTCCTTCCTGTATTGCAAGGAGGCAGCTGTACACTTGTAATGAAATAACATCTATCTACCACTCTGGATTGTATGTTCCATGGGGGCAGGGACTTTGTCTGACTGCTCACCTGGGAGTCCCCACTTTCTTATTCAGTGCTTGATACATACTAAAAAATTCAATACATATTTGTTGAGTGAATGCACGCATTTTTCCATCAAAACCAATGGGTTGACTTCAACCATGGTTTCTACTAGTAAGATTGAATTGAACACAATACAATGCCATATGTGCTTGACTCAATTAAGAGGTCACTGTAATGTTTCTTCACATATGTGCTAGTTCTAGATCCATATCCATTGACAACACCACAAGTATATCACCAGTGTTCCACCTCCTGCAAGTTCATCTCTTCTACATGAATTCTCCACTTTGTTAAATAGCCTCAGTTTTGACATGTTCATTCTGGACTATATCTAGCTACACTTGCTCCAAGTGTTCTGAAGTTGTCTGAAGTTTTTGTCTCTTAGTCTCAGTCAACAGTTCCTTGAACCAGAGAATATTTTTGTTTCTTTCAAGTAACACAATAAATAGACAGTGGATGAGTCTTGGTGGTTGGTTGACATTAAGTTATCCAACATACTTAAGTATCTGTAAAGTAAAACATAACTTGATCATTTGATAATTGCTTCAAAACTGATGAATCGATTTTCTCTAAGGTGCTTATTTCTAACCTTTGGAGATTTCAATCACCTTTTAGAATGATGAAAGCTACAGAATTCCTGGAAAAATGCTCATTAGTAAACTGCAGGTTTAGTAACCTTGGACCACGGTTTATATTGAGCAGAATGCGTAGAATGTAGTGTAAAAATATACTTCTTTGATCCAAGCCCATAATGAGTGTGGTGTGAGATCATTTTATAAGTTCATAGTCCTGAGATGCTATATAAACCTGTGTTCTCTGAGTGGCAATTATTTGAATAATTTGGGAGATTAAAGGTGGAGAAAGAAGTTAATACTAAGTACCTACCACATCAGTGACTGCATTGTGCTGGGCCCTGTATACACAAGATCATATTTCATGACACAGCAACCCTGGAGACAGCTGTCATTGACTCCATTTTACAGCAAAGGAAACTGAGGCTCAGAGGACTAAACAACTAGCCTGAGATAATACAATTACTAAGGAGTGGAGCCAAGATTTAAACCCAGGACTGAACAGTACATATGACCCAGGATTCTCTGCTGTATCACATATCTCTCAAACCCCAGCCAGACTTTGTGTAATTACAGCTTTCAAACCTCACTGTGGGTTGATGTGTAGAAATTTTACTCACAGGTCTGTAATACACCTTATTCTTTTAGGCACCAATACTTGGAGTGCACAAAGTATTAAAAGTGTCTCTGGGTATGTGTAAAGGAGTATTTTGGCAATAAGAGTAGGAAAGTAAGATCTTAGAATAAAAACAAGAAAGGTCTTATTTCTTTGCCATTCATCTTAGGCAAAGCTGTAAATTTCCATTTCTATTATCATTATTATTAGAAAAAAAGCATCCAATACAGAGTTCTAATCCCCATTAGACTCAATGCCTTCCTTTAAAACAAAGAGTTTGTTTTTTTAAGATCCTGCATTAAAATTCATAGATTACCTACCTAAATACATTATTTCAAAATAATTAATATACTTTAAATATGAAGAAGAAAGAAATTAAATTATACTAAAAGAATGTGTATTTCAATATGTAGATACGCAGACATGTCTAGACTAGAAGACATAATGAACTAATCAGTTTTTTGCACCAATATGTAGAATCACACTTACAGATACAGCCTAATCCTAGAGTGTTATTTTGAGCATCCAAATACCGTAAGCTGTGTTGCTAATGGGGATGTGATTTTCTGAAAAGATGAACAATTCTCAATGGAGTCTCAAACAAAACGCAATGCAGTCTTTTCTAAATCTATATGATAGTTGCATTCCTGGAAAATTCAGTGCATATTAAAATTTGCAAATGTTACTTTTGGTTTATATGTAAAACAGAGTCCTATAAATGCAGATAATTACAGACAGATTTCCCCCCTATATCAATGTCTGGTAGGATATTCTAAAGTTATGAGGGATGTGGGACAATTCTTTGCATTACAGGGGCTGCCCCACAGGCATTGTGCAGGCATTCTTGGCTCCTGCCCTCTAAATGACAGTAGTGTCTTCCCAATTGTTGTGTTGACCAGAAAATTTCTCCCTTTCCCCTGACCACATTTCCAAAATTTCTCACTGAGAACAACTGATGTGTTAGGCACTCTACTTAATTCCCTATGAATATCATTAATAATTTCTTATTTTCCCCCATTCAACAAACATAACATACCCTTTTATCTGCTAAACATTGTGCCATGATGTGGATATACAGCTGTGAACAAGATAGTCAGTGGTTCCTGACCACAAAGAGTGAATGATCTAGCAGAGGGGATGGGTGACAAAACCTTACAAACAAAAGAATATATAGTTATAAACTGTGTCAAATGGTATGAAGGAAAGAATTGGATACTATGAAACAGAATAACACTTGAATTTAAAGAAGAGTATCAGGAAAGTCTCTAGGAGCCAGCAATTTAAGCCAAGACCTGATGGATGTCAAGGAGGCAACCATGTGAAGTTATTCTGTGCTTTTCATGGAGGAAGAAAATGAAGCCTGGAGAAGTAATCAGCCCAAGGTCACACTGCTTCTAAATAGTTGAACCTAACTGAACCCAATTTTCTCTAGTTCCAAAGGCCATCAGCGTTACAGATCAAAAATGGATGGATAATTTCTCCAACGTAGAGATGCAAATGGCCAACATGCATACAAGAAGATGCTCAACACCATTAGTCATCAGGGAAATGCAAGTCAAAATAACAAGATACCACTTCACATGGGAACAGCTATACTAAAAAACATAATAATAATAAGTGTTGGAAAGGGTGTGGAGAAATTGGAGCTCTTGTACATTGCTGTGAGACTGTAAAATAGTTCAGCCATTGTGGATAATAGTATGATGACTCCCTGAAAAGTTAAACATAAGGTTACCATATGGCCCAGCAGTTACACTCCTAGGTATATACCCCCCAAATGGAAAACAGTTACTCAGACAGTTCCTCTTTCACAAATGTTCATGCAGCACTGTTCACAATAGCCAAAAAGTAGTTTAAAAGCACCAGATGTCCCTCAGTGGATGAATGGATGAAAAAATTGTGGTATATACATATAGTGGGATATTCAGGGAGATCAGCTTGGTTCTTTGTAACCACATAGAGGGGTGGGTTAGGGAGGGTGGGAGGGAGACACAAGAGGAAGGAGATATGGTGATATATGTATGCATATAGCTGATTCACTTTGTTATACAGCAGAACCTCACACAACATTATAAAGCAATTATACTCCAATAAAGATGTTAAAATCTAAAAAAAAAATAAGGGCTTCCCTGGTGGCACAAGTGGTTGAGAGTCTGCCTGCCGATGCTAGGGGACATGGGTTCATGCCCCAGTCTGGGAAGATTCCACATGCCATGGAGCGGCTAGGCCCGTGAGCCATGGCCGCTGAGCCTGCGCGTCCGGAGCCTGTGCTCCGCAATGAGAGAGGCCACAACAGTGAGAGGCCCGCATACCGCAAAAATAAATAAATATATAAATAAAATATAATAAAATAAAAATAATAACTTTTAATTTATAACACACACACACAAAAGGAATGAAGTTTTAAAATATGCTACAACATGGAAGAATCTTGAAAACATTCTGCTAAATGAGAGAAGCTAGACACAAAAGAACACATATTGTATGATTCCACTGAAATGAAATATCCAGAATAGAGACAGAAAGCAGATTGGTGGTTGCCAGGGACTGAGGCAGGAAAAGTGGGAAGTAACTCCTTAGTGGGCAAGGGGGTTACTTTGGAGTGGTGGAAATGTCTTGGAATTAAGTCAGGTTGCCCTTGTACAACACTGTGAATGAACTGAATGCCACTGAATTGTTTACTTTAAAATGGCTAATTTTATGTTTTGTGAATTTCACCTCAATACAATTTTTTAAATGGATGAATACTCTTGCCTTTTTATATTTATATTCCATCTGCTTTGGGAAAGACCTGACTTGTTTATGTCTTTTCTTCCAGTGTAAAGTTATATGGCCAGGTAGAGAATGTTACTCACCAGGAATTTTCTCGTGAGAAAATCAGTCAGAATAATAGAGAAACTCTACTTCTCAACCTTTGGACCTTTCTGAGCTTCCCTGACTGGGAGGCAAGGGAGGAGCAGGGGCTATGGTGTCAAGGGATCCCAGCCACTTGCAGGCCTGGTGGGCAGATGACGCAGGTTGTGGGGGACCTCTTCACTGTCACTGGAGGGGAGGAGAGAGGGAAGGGGCTGCGTGGTGGGAAAGGAGCACAGGACAAATTAGGGCCAGCCCATGGTGGTCTGAATGGGATTTGGGGGAAGCTCTCTGTGGTGTGTGCTGGGAGAGACCTCAGAGACCCACTCTCTGGAAACACCAAGAGTAAAGTTCTACATTATTTACAAAAATTTCTGTTGATACATTTGTTTTCTCTCAGAATGTGAAGGAACATGTAAAGACATGAAACGCATTTGGTCACAGGTAAGAAGTCAAAGTTGAGGGAATTCATGCCCTCAGTTTTCTCTGTGAAGGTGGAAGCTATGACATGAGTCCATGGAAGGATTTGGCAGAAGGCGACCAGTACCAGTTAGTGAGGATACAGCTGACTGGAATCCAATTTTCTACAGCTCTGTGTTGCCTGCTTTCTAAGTCAGGGTTTACCCCTGTTAGTTATTTTGAGCAGAAAAGGATTTAATACAAGGAACTATGTGCTTAAAAATTCACAGGAAGGCTTCAAGCCCAGTCCTCAGGATGGGCTTTGAGGAACAATGAACAACACATCGAGGCATGACTGGTGTGCCGGGAAGCTGCCACAGCCAGGGGAAAGGAGTGTCTAGAAGCTGCCCTAGACACTTTGCCTGTAGGCCACTTTCCCTTAACTGCAACCCAGTGCTCGGAAAGCTACTCAGAAACATGGGCTCTGAAGCAAGCAGTGATTATTCATCGACACAAGCAAAGATGAGTGCTCTGTTTATGCTCTGCCTCTGGAGGTCAAGAGTGAAACTGGGTGGGCTGATGCTGTCCCAAAATCCAACACATCTTCAGTGACTTGTCAGTAGAAACAACCCAAACAGGGTCTCCACCTTACTCCTGCCTTCCAGAATTGTGCAAGGGTACTTAACGAGCCCAAGTGGAATTGTACCCAAAAGTTGAGCTGCAAGGGATCCTGGAAAAGCTGTTGTTAACTTGAGGTTGTTAGTTGTTAGTCTTGAGAAAGGCCTACTCGGAGGTCAAAATGGACTGTATGTCAATCCACAGTGTCTTCACACCTTAGCCTCCCTTTAGACTATTCCTTAATGTTAAAGGTGTTATAGAATGACAGTGGATCCAGGTTTGTATAGAAATTTGGAAGCTCTAACTCTTGTCCTCAGTGTCCTGTGGGGCTATGTGAGGTATTGATCTCTTCACTGAATTCCATCTATACTTAAAAGAATCTGAGAATTTTGGAATAAAAAGGAGTATCATTTTGTCCTCGTATTAAAGTCAGAGAAAGAAAACTCAGAGAGTCCAAGCCCTTGATGCTTATATTCTAAATTACAGCACTCAGACACAGAATATCTCCATGTAGAAAGTAGTTGCTGCTCAAGAAGGAAGCTCTTAAAATCATATTTTCATAGATTTTGCAGGAGCTCAGGACTACACCATTGGAGGGATAACCAAGCAGACTTTTTGCGCCTGGGGCAAGTTCCAACTGCCCCTCCAATTTGCCCCCCTAATTTGCCAAACCATGGGAAAACAAACCTGCAATTAGAGCTGTATTTTTAAATCGTCTAAGTTTTATGTGGCACTCTCTCCTCCCATACACAGTCTCACCAAAATGCTGTTATTTTCACAGAGGAAATACAAAGAGTGGGTTTAAAATGACAAGTCACAGTTTAAGTCAGTAAAAGGAAGTGGGTTCTCTGGGGCAACCTCCGGGCTGGACTCTATGCAGTTGTCCAAACCTCATGATGCCACAACATGCAGCACCTGGGACAGCCATGGCCTGCTCCTGAAATGGGAAGACCCCAGCTTCCAGTTTTTCTACACAGATTCATGGTTCCTTATTGGTCACTAGACATGTGTGTGCACGCTGCATGCTTTTGTTTGGGGCGGATGAGGGGGAACTTTGGTCCCTGGCTCCACATCACTTAAATGTCAGAAATGTTCTCATTGCCTCTGTTGGTGAAATGAATGTGACCCATTCCCCACTGAAGCTCATGACATTTTATCTGTTCTAGAAATGACAGAAGACAGGGCCCTGTGGGATTCATGTGCCTCTGCTGGGATTTTCACACCAGTCGCCATGTTAACATGAAGCAACAGCTGGGTTGAAGATAGCTGATAAAAATAGCAACCTTACTATGTGAGCAAGCAAGCTGCGTGGAAAAGATGGGAATGAAGTATTCAACGCAGGGTAGCACGTAACCTTTTCTGAGTCCAGGGCTGCATCTCTTGGAGTGCCCACTTTTTCAGAAAGAGCAAAGAAAGTTTTGTTTCCACCGAAGTGCTGTGGAGGAGAACGTAGAGAGGGGCAGACTGTTCCCTCTGTTCCCTACTCCCCACTCATAGGCACCTGGCACCCCTGATCATTAAACTGGTAGATCACATAATCTGACGGTGTAGTCCTTGAACGATTGAGTTCAACACTGGGAACTTGGTTTTCAAGGTTGCTGTATGTTGCTGCAGAAACTTCCTGCTCTTACCCTATCTTTCCATTCATTAAAGTGTAGCTTGCAATTGAACATTCTGACATAACATAGCTCAGATTTTTGGCAGTAACATTAACCATATTCAAGAGTTTCCTTCAGACGATGTTAAATTTTTCATATCCTCATGAATGCTTGCCACCTTCTTTTAATAACTTGAAAAAACAAGCTTCTCTCAGGAACTTCATTGTTCCAATATTTTCCCAGCACACATTTACTTTCTTTTAGAAGTATGTTAGATGTGTGTGTATTTATAGAGTCAGGGTCTACTTAGGTGGGTTAGAATTCAGCATCTAACTTACAAAAGTCAGCAATATGAACGGATCTTAGAGAAAGTTATTAGAAGTCTAATATTTTCTTCATAAGTTCTTATTTTTCTCCTTCTATGCTATTTGGTCATTTCACCACAAAATTATATTTTGTAAAAAAAAAAAAAAAAGGGTACATTCACTAACTCTAACCTTGGGGTTTGAAAATAGCCTTTTACAAAATTTGTAAAAATTTTCAAAGCAGAGGTGGTAGAAGGAGGGTTTCCTTCCTTTCCTCCATAGTGAAAAATTTAGTCTTACTATTTACAGTTATCTTAGGAGAAAATTTTTAAAATGAAAAATGAATTGGTTTAAATTTCTAGCTACTTAGACAACTGGAAAATTTTAAAACCCATTCTTATTAAGATGCAAAGAAGTGCCAAAGGCAATGCAAAGCTCAAATGAATTTGTAATTTTTAAGTGCCCACACAAATGGGAAGTTTTTGGATGGCAGGTGGTTTAGAAAGTTCTCTAATTCTCTAATTCAAATGTGGTGACTCTTTGCAGGCTGAATTACAGCAGGAGGGTTACTGTTCCCCAAAACTTTAAAAAGCATTTTGTAATAGAGCACAATGTGGTTAACTGAGATTTTAACCCAAGTTATGACATATTTGAACCCAACAAGCTCCACTTCAGTTTGCAGATTGGGATCTGGCTGTGTTTCTGTATCACTGTTCTGCCCCTCAGTCCTAATGCACAAGGTATAAGCTCGCCCAGGGCCGTAATAGCAATGGTATCAGAGACTTACTTCACCTTGAATTCACACAGCAAACTCTCGTATCACCTATTCCACAGATAATGAAAGTGATGTTCAAAGAAGTTAAGGAACTTGCCTGAGCTCATATAACTGGACAGGCTTTGAAACCCTGGATCACTGCCTCCAGAGTGGGTATTACAGCCATTCATACAAGTGTGCATTTGCTACCTAAACTGTTAGGGTTTATATCATGTCACTTGCTGGAGTCTCTTGTCTTTGTGTGAATTAAAATTAAATTATGATGGTTTTTATTGACTTCTTCCCCCAAACATGTGTAACACCAAACAGAAAATAAAAGATCACAGATGGGATTCTAGAATATAATTGCTCTAACAAATGATTTTATAAAGGTATCAGGCCCAACTTGCTTGGTTAGCCAGATGCTAAAATTGAATCGCAGAAGTTGGGCAGCTTCTGAGGAAATGCGGCTGCTTCCTGTGTGCATTTGTCAAGCCTGCTGTGGCTTTACCCTCCACCCTCCACCGCATCAGGCCAGAGTGTGTGCTTTGGCAGACAGGCAGTGTCCAGGCAGGCTGGCAGCCCAACAGTGAGAGCTGGGGAGAACTCGCAAAGCCCCAAGATTAGGGGCATGTGGGCGCCCTTATTTCCCAGAGGAAAAAAATACTATGGGAAATGTGAGCCAACAGCCAAAAGTACTTAGAAGTCAGAGGCCGGGGTGGATAAAAGTATGTAGTGAGAAGGAAGAGAATTAGGGGAGGTAGGTGGATAGAAAGACTGAGAGGGACTATGAAATCTAGAGAGATGTGTGGAAAAGCAGAGGAAGAAAACCATGTCTGTGAAGGGAAAGGCCAGTGCAAATTAACTGGCATTGAGAGACAACTGCCTCAGTGTCCAGGGATATTCTAGAACCCTCTCCTACACCTCTTGTTTTAGTCAGGCCATTCTTACTTGAGGGTGCAGAGAGATCTTTAAATGAACCATTTTTAGTTAAATAAGAGAAATATACTGCCTCCAGCAGCCACCGTGGGGAGGGTAGGTGGGCACCCGCTTAGGAGGCAAATGGAGCCAAGACCCAGATGAGAGCTCACCTCTCTCCAACGCTGCCTCCCTCTCATCTTGGGAGTGGACTTCTCTGTCTCAGACCTCTCTCTCCGCGAGGCAAAAGATGTGGTGCCTGGGCTTTGGGCTCTTTCCTGTCCAGCTTCCAGACCAGAGGAGAGAGGCCTCTCCATTCCCTCCCCCCTTCCCCACTCTCCCCTCCCTATATACTGCCTCCAGCAGCCACCGTGGGGAGGGTAGGTGGGCACCCGCTTAGGAGGCAAATGGAGCCAAGACCCAGATGAGAGCTCACCTCTCTCCAACGCTGCCTCCCTCTCATCTTGGGAGTGGACTTCTCTGTCTCAGACCTCTCTCTCCGCGAGGCAAAAGATGTGGTGCCTGGGCTTTGGGCTCTTTCCTGTCCAGCTTCCAGACCAGAGGAGAGAGGCCTCTCCATTCCCTCCCCCCTTCCCCACTCTCCCCTCCCCCACCCTTCCAGTTTGAAATGTCCTGGGAGGGTAAAGTCATGTGCCCACCTCCTGGGCCAACCCCTGCAGCCACGTCAGGTGAGGCACTACAATTAGCTCAGCTTTGGCCTTGTGCCCCTCTATGGGGGAGGAGGGGCAAAGCCTTTTACCTGGTGCTGGGCAGGTGATAACTGTATAGGTCTGCTGTACTGTCCACATCTTTTCATCATGTCCTGGCAATGGCTTGATCCATCAAAACTCAGCAGAGAGCAGTCAGGCTGTCCTTACTTGTGGTCACATCAGGATCTCAGCGGGTGGAGTCCGTTTGCATAAAGTATATTAAATTACGTAATTCATTTGATTTGCTCTGTTTTTTGTTTTTTTTGTGGTACGCAGGCCTCTCAGTGTTGTGGCCTCTCCCGTTGCGGAGCACAGGCTCTGGACGCGCAGACTCAGCGGCCATGGCTCACGGGCCCAGCCGCTCTGTGGCATGTGGGATCCTCCCAGACCGGGGTGCGAACCCGTGTGCACTGCATCAGCAGGTGGACTCTCAACCACTGCGCCACCAGGGAAGCCTTCATTTGATTTGCTTTGAATCCCAGTGTTTAATTTTATTTGAAATTTCAAATAATATTTCAGAAGGGCACACATTTATCAAAAACAGGGCATGGATTAAAAATATTTGAGAAACAGCATTGTAAGGGGGAGCTTCTCCCACTGTCTCACTGGCAGCAGAATCCATTCCTCTTTGAACAGAGTCCAACTTGGTTAGTTCTTTGCGGGGGGATATGAGCTAAAATGTTAGCCATGTTCAGAGGGAGTAGGGGAGAGGGAAGGCACCGCCCGTGAACTGAGTGCCTACTGGGTACCAGGTGCACGATGTGCACTTTCCCAAAGTGGCCCCACCTCTTCCTCTGGCCTCCCAGCGAGGGGCGGCCTCTCAGGCTCTTTGTCATGGAGGTACCCGCCACAAGACTAGCATCTTGACAACTTGCTTAGACTCTCTTTTAAGATGCCTCCGATTGGTAGTGTATATATGTCCATGCCACTCTCTCACTTTGTCACAGCTTATCCTTATCCTCATATCCTCATATCCTCAAGTCCAATCTCTAGTAGGTCTGTGTCTTTATTCCCGTCTTACCCCTAGGTTCTTCATGACCTTTTTTTTTTTTTCTTAGATTCCATATATATGTGTTAGCACACGGTATTTGTTTTTCTCTTTCTGACTTACTTCACTCTGTATGACAGACTCTAGGTCCATCCACCTCACTGCAAATAACTCAATTTCGTTTCTTTTTATGGCTGAGTAATATTCCATTGTATATATGTGCCACATTTTCTTTATCCATTCATCCGATGATGGACGCTTAGGTTGCTTCCATGTCCTGGCCATTGTAAATAGAGCTGCAATGAACATTTTGGTACATGACTCTTTTTGTTTTTGTTTTTGTCACCATTGTGAAGCAGTTATACTCCAATAAAGATGTTAAAAAAAAAAAAGATGCCTCCGAGTTTGCCTCGTGGCTAACAGTCCGTCATGTCTGAGTCAAAGTGCAGAGAGGATGGATGAGATGTGTTGGCAAAACTGAGTGATAAAGACACTCCTTTCTGTCCTGAAATCTTATTAGGTTTCTGAGAGTTTCTTCAGTCATGAATCCACTAGAGAGAACTGGTCAGGCTGCAGCCCTGAAAACAACCAGCCCGTTCCCACTTCTTGCCCGGGGCTAGTCTCAACAGAAAACAGTAGAGCGAAGTGCTGGGCGACCACAGGCAAGACGCCTCTCCAGCCATGTGCACTTCGCTGCCTGTGGTCCCAGTGATGTGACAATGCTGAGCTGCGGAGGTTTTAGTGAGGGACGGAGTTTCTGGCACAGCACCTGGCACATAGGATGTGCTGAATGCATGCAGCCAGTGTTACAAAGGGAAGCATAAACATCTGCCAGCTTATTTTTGTGTTATTTATTTATTTATGCCCTTAGCCTGGAGGCCCAGTTTTGCTCAGCTTTCTGGATGCTGGCCAAGCTAAATTAACACTCTTATCTTCTGGCCCCTGCAGTTGGCAGCATCCCCTTAGGTCTCTGAGGCATTTGCTTTAGGCCACGTCCTGGCCCATCCCAGGCTGTCTTCTGCCAGGAACCCCTCTGCTCACCTGCAGATGAGACCACCCTGGGCTTGGTCAGTCAGTAGGGCCAACAGAGCCCCTGATTCTATGCAGGCAAAGGAGCTCAATGGGGAGTCCCTGGGCTCCGCACACGATGGAAACACAGACACCTTGCTGTGAGAGTGAAAGAGGGGCTGCAAATACTCAGAAGAATTGTCTCTGCTGGGCAAAATTTCACCCTATTTTGCCAGAGTGATGGATATTCGACTAGATGTATTTGATTCATCCAATCTCAGCAGCCCCCGGGAACACTGCCCCATGGTTTTCTCAGGCTGTGCTTCTCAAAGTCTGAAGTGCATGCTAACCCCCTAGGGACTTGGTTAAAACTCTAATTCTGATTCAGTAAATCTGGGGTGGGGCCTGAGATTCTGCAGGTCTAACAAACTTCCAGGCGGTGCCCACGATGCTGTCTGATAATCACGTTCTGAGGAGCTAGGCTCCCACACATTATTTAGCAAACTTTAGTCATTTTTTTGTTACATGTCATCTATTTTATTATTTAGCTAATACTTTTCTTCAAACTGACCTACCTTTTAATTTCAAGATCTGGATATTACCATGAAATCACAGCTTTGAGGAGTGATTTTTGTTTTAATACACCTTAAAATGAACACATAACTGTTAAAATAAGAAGTATATTCCTACAATAATTTCATGTTCCAACAATGGTATAGCAGAGCCTCATGTTCTAAGAAATACTGGTAATAGGAGTTCTGGAGAAGACTATAGCCCAGACTACCTAGAACTTGTTCTTTGGACTCTTCAATTTCAGCAATCGATGTTTCTGCAGAAGCACTGGGGATTCTGGAAGAAAATCGGGGTGATTTTTGGATGATGTATTAACTGCAGCAGAGAGCACCTGTCTGTCTGTGCACAGCAGGCTCTGTGGGAAAAGCGCCCTCCTCCCAAAAGCAGGAGTACCTGGAAGGGTGGCTGGAAGCAGTGGCTTCTCAACCAAAGCTATATCCAAATCACTTTTTCTCCTTGGCCACAATTTTGTGAAAACCTGTGGAGAGATTAGAGAATAGAAAAAAAAAAATTCCCTTTTGACTCCAAGGTACTTGTTTACAAAGTAAAAAGTCCTTGGCGAATCATTTAATTTATAATTAAATCTAATAATAAGCCATTGTGGCTAAATTAATTTTGAGCTAATTGCATGGGAACTCCGTGTCCTATATCACTTCTGAACAAAAGAGCTAGGTGTCATACAATCTGACTCATTCCAAGGCCAGGCCTCCGGGCACAAGCTCCAGGAGGCCAATGAGTAAACAACTTTGTTAAGAGAGTTAGTGCTCAGGACACACAGGGGCAAGAGACACCTGCAGCTCCCGGAGACTGCGTGTGGGTTGCTCACCAGATATTGGTTTTCCACTCAAAGCACCATCCTCTGGACAGCCCTTGACGGAGGCAAATCTTTCCGCTAGAACTTGGTCTGCTCTGGCCATGGCCTGGAAGAGCCAGTGTCCAGGCCACAGTTCTTTAGTCCTATGAACACCCTGATGTGCCAAACCCCCCCACAGACAGGACCTCACTTCATCCCCAGCCTGAGAGGTCTGTGGGTCTCCCCTTTCTGTTGATGCAATAAGGAAGGTCACAACAATTCCAAGTGGTTACCCCAAGGCCAAATACGAAGGAAGGTGCAGAGCTGGAGTTTCCACTCGGACCCAGTGAGTCCAGTCATTCTGTCGCTTCATGGAAACGGTGAGTATGAAGAGCCCCTTCCCCATGCAGGTCCCCAGATCTCCCAGTGAGGATTTCTGAAGTTTCTCTGGAGGTTTCCTCCTTTGACTTTCACATTTGATTCTGGTTCCCAGTTTGGTTGATATCAGTCACTCACACTTGCGTGTAAATGATTCTGAGAACAAATTTTGGGCCCTTGTACTCTAGGGTGGTGGGATTGGTGGTACCCAAGGGAACCCCAAGATGTGAAAGCCTTAGAAAGGGGAGGCTGAGGATGTAAAGGGCCACACTCAGTCTTCCTTCCTCATGCCTGGGAGTCTTTTCTCAGATTGCTGCATTTCTGGGTTTGATTTACTTATGCAATCAAATGAAGCATCTCCATTTGTCTGTAAATCTCTTTCAGTTGCATTTAAGATCTAACTCAATTTGCCATTAGGCGATTGTATTCAGTAGAAGAAGACACAGGGTTATTTGCCCATGAAAGGACAAGCCCTGTGCATCCAATACCTCTGGAATTAAGGCTCCAGAGATGTGCAAGTCTTAATTTTCACCAGCAATAAGCACCTGCCTGTGGGTGGTTTCAACCACATTAGATTAGCAGTTTTTCTTGGTTGTACGGTTTGAATTATTGAGATGACCTTTGATGGGATTCACAGATCAGATCATGTCCTTTGTAGGGTTTCTGGAGTGATACATTTTGACTTGGATAGGTCTTGCAAGATTAGGTCAATGATAGTGCTCCATGTTTCCTGTCACCTTGGTCTTCCTCATGGAGACAGGTTGTGTCTGAAGGCAAGCACAGGGCCATTGGTCAGAACGTTTGCAGTCCTGGGAAATCAGCACAGTGAGGCAGTTTGCCTGTGTTGGGGCCTGGGGAGCGTGACATTTATGCTTCTGAGCAGGATGTAATTTCCAGCTGAATAGCCCGGGCACTTACCCAGACTTTACTTTGGCCTCAGCTGTGTGTTAAGTTCCACCGACATCTCTTTTAAAAACTCTTAACAGCAACCGGAATTGATGAGACTGTCTTGCTTCTAACCAAAGGCAGCCGGTGGCATCAGCAAGAAAGGCAATCCCAGCACATGGGGATTGCAGGGGCCACCTCCAGTGGCGGACCATGTGCTTCCACAGGGGAGGAACGGCCAGAGCAGCACCCTGAAACATTTGTTTTCCTTTGTCATCTGATGGCTTATACTCTGACCTTCCCAACAGGCTGCAAAACAGTCATGACTGCTTCCCTGGGAGAGGTGACATTTAAGTGGAAACACTATCCTTTGTCGACAAGAGGCCGCAGGAAAAAGGTCATAGTGTGGACCAATGGGGAGCTGCCTTGTGACCCCACCTGGAGCCCTTGCCCCCTCCCCATTTCACTATGGGCAGAGGGAAGGTGGTTTCTCACATTCACAACCAAAAGTTGAGGTCTTCACGTCTCTCCCTTGCCCTGACCTAATTCCAGCAGAATCTGGTTTCATCTCAGTGTTGCATGCCTCCCTAGTAATGGGAGGGAAGAGCTATGCAGCCCGTTTTGAAATAACTTTGCTCTTGGCCAGCCAAGCACTCCTGGGCATAACGGTCCTTCCCTTAAGTTTAGTCATATCTCCCAGCCCATACTTGGTCCTTAGAGGATGGGCTCCTCAACGGGAGAGTGTCTTTCATTGTAGTTCTCATCTCTGTACCACCCCTTCCAGCCCCTTGAATCCTTGACCCTCCCGAGACCGAATGTCTTGGTCCCCTCAGCCTCCCACCTGCCAGCCAGCTCCAATCCTTGGGCGGAGTATCTGAGACCCACCTCTTGTGTGTTTCTCATGTGAAAAGAGAACCTGGTCATTTGGGTTTCCTGGCATCTTTTATTTGGAGAATTGTCAACTGTATGAGTCTGTGAGCTGAAAAACCACCTCCACTCCCAGATACTGGGATGGTCAGATACTTCTCCTCCTAGCCTGCCTTGCATCTGGGGCTCAAAGTGGGGCCTCGTCTCATTGCCAGGCAAATGCACCAGTGAAGTGACTCAGGAGGAAAGAGTTGGTGGTGGCTGCCGTGGAGGTGGCAGCCCAGCACGGCTCCCAGCAGTGCTCAGGGCCAGTGGTGGGGCTTCCCCATCAGCCCAGTTCTGTGGTGTGCTTTGACTTGTTGTTCTTCAAAGATCAGCTTTGAACCTGCCCTCTGGGCTTCCACGCAATTCTGTTAGTTGTCCTATATGGTTTTAAGAGACTTAAAATTACAAGACCTTTCTTGTAATTTAGCCAGAATTTGTTTCTGTTGATTGCTACTAAGAACTTTGTTGTGAAGAGCATCTGTTTCCCTTCCCCTGAGATTTCCTTTCTTTATCCTATTTTCCTTGTTGGCCTGCAGCCTCTACACAAAGAAAGAGACGAAAAAAATCATTTGAATTTCTGATGGATTTTTTTTAACAGTGACAATAGTCTTCAAAAAAGCCAAGGCTTTGATTTCTTCAGCAAATAAATTGAAGGGGAGGGGAAGAGACAGAAGGGAAGCAAGCCTCTTGGAGAAGCCCATGTGCACCATGACACCAGAGCAGGAGCGCCCAGAGCATGGAGGGTACCTGGGCAGATGGGCCACAGGTTGTCTCCCAGAGCCTCAGGGTGGGACAACCAATGTTTCTGTGCCAGGGAAGGGTGAGGTGCCTGAAAGCAAGCTGAGGAGTCTTGGTGGTGGGATAAAGAGGACACAGAGGGATCTACTTGGATCTGGCAGCCGGAGAGTAGAGGGGGCATAGATACAGGTGTAGAAGAATAGGTGCCAATGTCGTGGGGCCAATTAGCACTGGACATCTTGGTCACAGCCACACAGTGCCTCCCACCCATAATGCAGCCTCCTCCCACTTAACACCTGAAGAAAAGGGAGGGAAAGAGGAATGGGAAACAAAAATCCCTAATTTATTCCGTTTTTACCCAAAAGGCACTAAAAAAAATCTGGTAGTGACTGAATGTAAACAGGTAGTTGGGAACCAAGTTAAGTTAGATAATAGAAAAATTTTGCATGAGTCTGCAAAATATATACCCTTCTCACCTCCTGGGGTTATCCTAGCTTTGTACGTGGTAGGTTTCGGAAGAGGGTGGAGAGCGAGGATAGAGAACCATCCTTCCTCCAACTCAGCTCTGTCTTTCTCTTGAAGAATTCCAGGCTTTCTGAGCTTGATGAGGTCACATCTCTGAACTTGTTGGCAAGAAACACATGACTACAAATTGGCCTTGAAAACTAATGCCTACAGGTAGGTAATCTAGAAGGTCCAGGACCCTTTTTCTGGGAAATTCTCTGCTTTCCTTGGGAAGAAAAAATGCTGCAGTGAATGAAAATGAGGTGAAACAAAACCAAATGCATTTCCACCTGCCTTCACTGCTTCAGCCTCTGTTTTTTGGAAGCTCAGACCCAGAGGTTATTGAGAGCCCACTGAGGAAGTTCTTCCAAAAGATCAGCATTCTTGGGTCATCGGGGCTAGCCCCGGAGCCCCTGTTGCCATTGCAGGGCCCATCCTCTGTGCCCTCCAGTCTCACATTGTTCTAGAAACATCTCCTCTGATCAAGTATGAGTGGACAGTTTGCCCTCACTCTGCCTCTTGCTTTCATGGCATCTTCCTTGGACCCCACAATGCTCGGGCTGATGATATGCATCCTCCCAGGGTGTCTGCTGCTTGGTACCCTCCACTTTCGAGGACAGACACAGTTCCTGTTGTGAACTCGAGGCCAGGGTCTTGGTGCAGGCCCTAGATAGGCTCAGCTTGCTCCAGGAAGCCTCACTTTGTACCATATTCAAGGAACCCTCTCATGAGGCACCAGCCTTCCACTGCAGTGGGCAACTTGCTCGTCTCCAAAAATGCTGCATGTTTTCTCACCACCGTGAATTTAGCCACATAGTCTTCTCAACCTGGAGTGCCCAGCACCCCCACCCTAGTCCCTGCCTCCCACCACAGGATGTCCTGGGCTCTCCTGATGACCAGGCTCCACGGCATGGAGAATCTAGGGCACAGGGAGTGTTAATGGTGAAGTCTGAGAAACACTGTGAGCTGCAGACCAATCCATTTCTCTAAAATGGGGTGTGAGTCAAGGCGTGGCTTGGGCACTGACCAGATGTGTGACGTTGATAGATCATCCAACCTATTGCAGCCTCTACCTCCTCTCCTATGAGCTGCTGGATCTGGATGGAGAAGCCCTGTCTACCACACTAGACTGCTGCTGTGATTCTGGGCTTGCTTCCAAGATGGCTCACTCATGTGTCTTGCCATGTAAAATTTTCCATAGCACTGCCTGCGTGTCCTCACAACATGGCAGCTGGCTTCCCCCAGAGTGAGTGACCCAAGTGAGACGGGCAGAAGCCACCATGTTTTAAAACCTAGATTCAGAAATGACATACTATCACTGGGCCTTATTCTATCAGTCACACCGAGCAACACTGATGCATTGTGGGAGGATACTACACAAGAGCAGTGTAGAAGGCTGGCTGTCACAGTGTGCCCTGTCTAAATTTATTTATGCTCAGCTGCGTTATCAAGAAATGAGGATCTCAGGAGTGCCTTCCCTCGGGGTCTATATCCCGCCCCTTTGTTGCCCAGGATGGACGGGTCCCATGGAGCTGGATACTAGAGGAAATCCTTGCATGAAGTGGAGCAATATTGGGTGCAGAGCTACCATGAACAGGAGCCAAGAAGGGGATTTGACAGCCAAAAGCCTTGGAATGTCTAGTGGCCTGTCCAACGTAGGAGGGCCGAGTGGGAACTAAAGCTGGAGCTGAGTGTGGGAATACATGACTTTTTTGAAGGAAAGATAAGTCTTTCCTAGTTGCCACTTAAATGTGTGTTAAGATTAATACCTTGAATAATACTAATGTGCTTTCTTTTTCCACTCCTTCTTTGTGATTTTTCCTTCTTTAGCCATGGTTTCCAACACTTTCATGAGTGGTAGCTGAGATACAGGAGAGAGGAGAAACTGGCATGAAGGGAGGACATTCAGCTTCGCATGTCCAAACAAGCTCCAAAACAATAGGCTCGAAAGTTAAGTTTTCAATGGCAAGATCAGGTCATTGAGAGAAGAAAGGTTTTCCTAAATTCAAATAGATATCTTTTAAATATAACAATCTTGGAGGATGAACATGGAGTTTTTACTAGAATAGGGAAGAATGGGCAGCATAACCTAAGAGCTGTTCCCAGCCCCACAGGAAAGGGAACAGCTCTTCTTGGGCTGGGATGTGGGGGTCAGACACTAGAGACATTTTTAGTCAACAAAATTAGATGAAGACACTGTAGTCAGGGCAGGAGATAGCAGATGGCCTGAGGAAGAATCCACAAGCTTGTGCTCCACTTTTGGTTTAGAATTCCAGGCTGAGAGCACCCTGCAGGGTGACCTACACCCACATGGGTGGCTTCAGGAGAAGGGATATGCTGGTGTGGCACGTTTAGGTGGAGCGGGAGTCTGAGATGCCATAGGCCAGGTTCCCTGGAGCCGGTGAGTGTCTTGTGTGAGATCCTACATGTTCTGTGTAGGTTGGGAGTGGGAACAGCAGTGCTAAGAGGGTGGAGGGAGAGGAATACAGTTGCCTGTTAGGAGACAAGACCCTATAGCTGAGGCCAAGGCATGGTCGTGGTCAGTAGTAGCGTAGGTCCAGGGATGGAGCTGACTTCCAGGGACCATGGCTGACCCCACATGCCTCTCACACAGTCTGACTTGAATCTGGATGACAGGGAGTGGACCAGGAGAGCTTACCCTGCTGCCATGAGGAACGGAAACAACTTCTTGACCATCCTTTGTGAGGACAGGAAGACTTTTGAGAGGATAGAAATATGAAAGGGACTTTAACTTAGTTAAATCCTGAATTGCCAGAGTAATTATGAGAAAGAGATTAAGTCTTTAAATGGGAGTTTACTTTGAAACAGTAAGATTGCTTTTGTTTGTTCATTTGTTTTGTTTTCTACTTTCAGCAGAATAGAGCCTTGAAAGACAGCTGAGTTTGATTAAGTAGAATTAAGCATTTCCACCATGGGATCACAGTGGATGCATTTTAAACCCAGTATACCACCCAAAGGATATGATATGAAGCGGGAGGGAGGGGTGACATTATTCAGCCTAAGGAACAGAGGTCACATGACTAGTAGCTGCTGTTTTACTTTGAAAAACCTTGGAGGGTCTAGATTATATCAAGAATGCCTGTAAATCAACAACAACAAAAAGAACAGCCCAATTTCTAAAAGGGCAAAGGAGTTCAACAGGCATCTCATGACCAAGATACATGAATGGCCAATAAGCACATGAAAAAGTGCTCAACATCATCAGTCATTATTAGAAAATGCAAATGAAAACTACAATGAGATACCATTTCACATCCACTAGACTGAATAAAATAAAATACAGTGGATGCTGGGAAGTACGTGAGCCAACTGGAACTCCATCCAGTGCATGGACACCTGTTCTGCAGCCTCTCACAGTGGGAAACATGTATCCACATATGACCCAGCAGTTAAACTCCTAGATGCCAACCCAAAAGAAATGAAAACATATGTCTGCACAGAGACTTGAACATGAATATTTATAGTAGTCATATTCATAAGAATCAACCAGATAAACAAAATATGGTATATCCATTTAATGGAATATTACTTGCAATAAAAAGGACCACTTACTGTTAAATCCACAACGTGGGTGAATTTCAAAAACATTATGCTGAGTGAAAGAAGCCAGACCCAAAAGAGCATATACTGTACAACTCCATTTATATGAATTTCTAGGACAGGCAAACTGATCTATGTGGATAGAAGTCAAAAAGTGATCAGGGGCACGAGGGTACTTTCTGCGTGATGAGTATGTTCTATATGTTGTTTGCAACAACCATGGTGGTTGTCACATGGGCATATACAATGACCAAACCTCATCAAACTGAACACTTTATACCTTAATTTATTATACCTTAATTTAAAAAAAATAGATGAAAAATACCATTTTCTCAGAGTCTTGGCCCAAGTTCTTACAGCAGATTAGCCAAGCAAACAGAATTAACATGCAAGTCCCAGAAGGCTCTGCATCTTTGGGGGTGCACCTTCCCTCTGTCCCTTGATCCATTCGAAGTGTATTCACACACACTGGGCACACACACACATCCATGCACACATACTCTCTTTTATGCCCAGGGAGTGTCCCCTGCATGTGCCCGCCTCCCACAGGGAGCCTGCAGGATCAACCCCCGTCTCCTCGCCCACTCTCTGTCCCTCTGCCCCCCTGCCCACACCCTCATCCCCTCTCCCATGGTCTAACTGCACTAGAGTCACCTCCGGTTCTAAACCTCAGCACACCCTAAATCATAGTTTGTGTGTGTTTTTTCAGTGAAATAGAGATGCTTTGGAAACCACTTTCCCCTCTAAAGGCCTCCTTCTTCCTTGTTAACTCTGGGCTGAGCTATTTCATAAATAATGCAGTTCTCCTCTCATCTCAGTTACAAATGTGGATGTCTCCTTGTTTTGAAGGATCAGACTGGTCTCCTTGTTTCTCCAGTCTGGCGGCAACCACCCTCACGTGGCCCTGGCCCTCTCTGCACAGGAGGTGGCCGTGGGCTCTGTCACTTTGTTAAAAATGGGCTGAGTCCCCTCTGCCCCCTCCTGCCAAAAGCACAATGGCAGCTCTTCCCTCTCGTCAGCCTGTGGGTCTGCGTGGAGGTTCCTTTGTGTACCAGGTCCCAGGACAGTTGCCCTTTCCACAGAATCAGTGCACACACGTCACCAGCCCCAAGGGACAAAGGTCTCCAATATCAGTGTCCAAATCTCAGTGGTTCAGAGCCCCTGCCTACTTTACTGTAGAAATTTCCAATGCTCACGTTCTCTAAATATTTACCGACCCAGCACCAGTCAAACCCGAGGCTTGCTCCCCACCCCAGCTGGGAAAAAGAGAAGTCCACCAAGCCAGGCCTTGTCCCCATGCAGTCCCTGTCCCCACTGCCAAGCTCTGTTGGGGGTCTTTGTGAGGCTGGGCCTGCCTGGGGCTGGAGGCCAGGGCTTGCCATCCTTCCTGCTGGGCCCCATCTGGGGAACAAATAGCATCCTCTGTCCACCTGCTGAGCCCTGTGCCAGGCTCTCCCCTGCTGGGGGTGGAGGCTGCCCTGGAGTCCAGCCCATCTCCTTAGGACTTCTTACTTTTCTGTTGTTCACCTAAGGTTCCTGGGTCCTTGGTGAGGGGCCGCGCCCCCGGCCTGGTCCCATCTGCTGACAGCAGCAGCAAGGTCCCACTCCTGAGAGGAAGCGAGCCTCCCTGGACATGGCTGAAGGAGGCTAGTGGGCAAAGCGCCTGCGTGGAGTAATGGCTCAGGCCACTCACCTGTGGACGGGCTCCCAAGAAGTCAGCTTGTAAGGTGAGACCCTCTCAGTCCCCATGACCACGTGGCCCACAGTCCTGAGGTGGTAGAGTGGGAGTCTGCAGAGAAGCAATCCCACCGGACACAGTGGTGCCCCTGCAGGGCCGATAGCAGCTCTTGGTTGAAGACAAAAGTCTCCTGGGGGAGGTGGGGCATCTCTCCACATGTGAGATCATGAGCCACCTGCGGGACAAGGCTCACCTGGGCTGGTGGTGCTGTCTTCACAGTTCCGGCCACAAGCCCCAGTGATTGTGATTGCTCAGGGGAAGCTAATAATCTGATGTAGTGAACGACAGATTACAGGCCACCCTGCATTTCTATATTTTCCACTGTTGAATTAAAAAAATCCATTTCTCAGCTTCCCTTGTGTTTCGGGTACAGGCTGGGGGACAAGTGGGTCTGCTTTGTGCTCTCTGAGATAGTGGAGAGCACAGACTCACCTACAGGCACCTAGGAGGCCTGGGACAAGTGCTGTGGTGATAGCAGGGACCAGCTGAGCCTCCAAGGATGAGCCCTCTCACTGAGTGAGAGAAGGTACTCCAGCAGGCCACACAGGCAGAGGAAAGGGGTGGTGACATCAGAGGGCATGGAGGCCCATGGGTGGTCACAGCTGTGGTCCAGGTAGGGGTAGGTAAGCCTAATCTGGAAGGGAGGCTGTGGCTGGAAGCCATCTTCTGCAGGAGTCATTCCTGGATTGGGCCACTTCCCAGCCCATCCTTACGCTGTTCTTTCTGTTCTGTTTGGCCCCTCCCCCATCTTTGTCTCTAGGCTCAAAGCTTGCATCCTTCTTTCTAAATATTGCTTGGAATATGGCCTGGCGTGGCCTCAGGACCAACCCCCTCAGTGGTTTCCTTGGCAGGCCTGGCCTTTCCAGAGCTACCAGCCTTAGCCTGCCCCACCTTGCTCTGCCCTGGGATCAGTGTCAGAGGAGAGCCCTGTATTGAGGACAAATATGGAATGGGGACAAGGTGAGAATGTTGGAGCATGAGGCTGAAAAAGCAGGTTGGATTACAGAGAGGAGCCTGGAAAGTCAGGCCAAAGAGGTTATTCTTCCCCTTGAAGATGATGAAGAAATGTCCAAGGTTGTTGACTGGACTTGGTCAGATCTGAGTTTCAAAAGGATCCCCTGAGGTCATAGTCGTGGAGGGTCAAGATTGTAGCAATGAAAACTCTGGACCTATTTACCCAGCATTGAGGCTGCCTTCCCAGTTCCCCTGCCACATCCAAAGGCTGACAGTCCCTGCAACCCCAGCCTTCAGCTCCAAGGGCTCCACCAGGCTCCACGTCTCTTTCCCATCCAGGCCTCCTGTCCTCTTCTGCTTTCCTTCATGTCTGTCCAACTGCCACAGCTGCATCATCTTTCCAATTCTGTCCAGACTCATCACAGTGGAACCATCTTCCTGGCTTCATATTTCAGAACATGGGTGAGAAAGAAGAGTAGTATTTCTTGGACCCTCTCAACGACCTCAAAATAGAGGGCCAGGGACTTCCCTGGCAGTCCAGTGGTTAAGACTTTGCCTTCCAATACAGGGGGTGCATGTTCGATCCCTGGTCGGGGAGCTAAGATCCCACATGCCTTGCAGCCAAAAGACCAAAACAGAAGCAATATTGTAACAAATTCAATAAAAGACTTAAAAAAAAAAAGAGGGCCCTCTTCTAATTCTCTGGAGAAACCACCACCCATTTCCTCCCTTGTCTTCTTCATTACCTTGTTTTTCCACAGGTGTTTTCACCTGTTGCTGTTTGGAAGTGTAGAGGAAGGGAGTTTCACTTCCTAGAAAGATGTAGTAGGTAGTAGCAGGCAATACTGCTGTTGCAACAAGTAAGGAAGAAACAAATAAATTGGAACAATCATACTTGAAAAGACCTTGGAGAGCTGTCTGCAATGAAGACTAGATAACCTAGAATATGAGAGAAGGAAAACCCTTTCCAGGCTAAGGGCACAGACCTGACAGGCTTTCAGTAAAACGTCTGGGAGAGTCTCACCTGAGGAACAGGATTAAACCAGTGGTGCAGGGAGTCTAAACCTGCAGCCCATCCCCAACCCAGCTCAGTTCCTCGTGGACTGAGGTAGTCAGCCCCAGAAACTGAGTGGAGGAAAGGGCAAGTCTTCTGCATCCTCTAGAGTTCTTTTATACACAATGTCCAGCACACATTAAAAACTTTAGAGACAGGAAACAATGACCAAAAATAAAAAACAGACTATAGAAGTGGCCAAGGACTTTGGAGTTAGCCGTTAAAGACTTTAAAATAACTATGATAAATACATTAAATAAGATACAGGGAGAGATGGACAAAATGGATAAAGAGAATTTAACAGAAAATTGGAATCTATAAAATAATTAAATGGGCATTCTAGAATTGTAAAAGAGAGTATCTGAAATCAATACCTCTTGGATGGATTTAACAGCAGACAGACACAGAGGACTCAATGTGTGAACTCGAAGAGGGGCCAAGAGGAAATATTCCAGCTGAAATAGAGGAGAGAATGGAAAGAGCAGGACAGTGGGATAGACACACGGGGCACCAAGGGCATCTAACGTGCCGTCATTAGAGGCCTGGAGGGAGAGAAAAGAGAATGGGCAGGAGCAATACTTGAAGAGATAATGTCTGAGAATTTTCTAAAACCAATTAAAAAAAATCAACCCACTCTTTAAAAAAAACTCAGCAAAACCCAAGCAGCATAAATACAAAGGAAATCACTCCTAGCCACATCATAGTCAAACTGTTGAAAGCCAAAATCAAAGATAAAATCTTAAAAGCAATTATTAGCAGAAGGGTCATTACCTGCAAGGGAGTAACTATAAGTTGTACGGCTGGCTTTTCAACAGAAACTATGCATGGCAGGCAGAATAATGGCCCCCCAAAGACATCCATGCCTTAATCCCTGGAATCTGGGAATAGTTACCTTACTTGGCTAAAGGGACATTGCAGATGTGATTAAGTTAAGCATTTTGAGACGAGTATCCTGGATTACCCAGGTGAGCACAATGTAATCACCAGTGTCCTTATAAGATAGAGGCAGGAAGTCAGAGAAGGAGATGTGATGATGGAAGCAGAGGTCACAGCAACGTGATTGCTGGAAAGGAGCCACGGGCTAAGGAATGTGGGCAGCCTTTAGAGGCTGGAAAAGGCAAAACAACAGATTCTGCCCTGGAGCCTCCAGAAGGAACGCATCCCTGCCGACACCTTAATTTTAGCCCCGTGAGACCCATTTCAGACTTCTGATCTTTGGAACTGCAAGATAATAAATTTGTGCTCTTTTAAGCCACTAAATTTCAGTAATTTGTCACAGCAGGAAAAGGAAGCTAATACACTGTAGAAGTCAGCAGACTATGGGATGGCATCTTTCCAGTGCTGAATCAAAGAAGGGCAAAGTTCTCTAAATACCTAAATAAGGAGATTAGCTGCCACTTTGGCTACCAGACCCTGTACCTCTCTCTGCATTCTTTTTTTTTTTTTTGCGGTACGCGGACCCCTCACTGTTGTGGCCTCTCTCATTGCGGAGCACAGGCTCAGCAGCCATGGCTCACAGGCCCAGCCGCTCCGCGGCATGTGGGATCTTCCCAGACCTCCGCGGCATGTGGGATCTTCCCAGACCAGGGCACGAACCCGTGTCCCCTGCATCAGCAGGCGGACTCTCAACCACTGCGCCACCAGGGAAGCCCCCTCTCTCTGCATTCTTAAAGCCCAGGGATCCCATCAGTGAACCACAGGGAGACCCTCTTATGCCTCAACCAGTCTTAGAGACAAGACTAAATTCAAATCTCTTGACCAACCCAGTACATCTATCACATGGTTAATGATAATAGGAGATACCATCTAGAACTAATGAGTTTTAAATTTTTTCACACTTCCTTATCAGTGGCCTCCTGGTGCAGCAAGGGGAGGATTAAGATAATTCATAGTTGGATTAAAAAGAGAAAGAGACGATGTCCCTTTTTTGACAACCTGGATGGGTTCTTGAAGCCCATTCCAGACTGAATCTTTCAATGATAAGAGCCAGGTACTTGAGAGAAAAAACTCTTCTAAATTCCCAAGGCATCTTGTTATATATTAAGAACCAAATCCAGAAAGACTAAACGTGGAGCTTTTATTGTGGTAAAATATACACCATCTTACTCATTTTTACCATCCTAACCATTTTCAGTTCAGTAACATTAAGTACATGCACCATCAACACCATCCTTCTCCGGAACTTTATCATCTTCCCAAACTGAAACTTTGAAGCAATTAAGCAACTCCTCACTCCCCTCTCCTCCCAGCCTCTGGCACCCACCCTTCTACTTTCTGCCTCTGTGAATTTGACTACTCTAGGAGCCTCATAGTAATGGAGAGTTTTGTTTTTAAGCTGTAAAATGGAAAAGGAGCAGGATGTAACATATGGGCAATTTTCCTGCCGCACAGGAATGCAGCCCATCCCACTTTCCTGGGCTGGAGAAAGAGTCTGGAGAGAGGGGGAGAGTAAGGGAGCTGAGGCTTATGTGTGTGGCCTCTGCACCCCTCCTGTTCCTGGAGTGAGGAATGATAAGGACCCCCAGCAGGAATCCCAGAAGGGAGGGCGCTTGCCCAGCTTCCCGCCAGCCATAACACCGTGCAAACCAGAGGGTCCAGACAAGATTGTACACGGGCGTCCCCACACTCCATGTGCCACCGGGGAAGACTGAGCATCTCTCCAAAGAGCCTGAGTTCACTGGACTAAACTGTAAACTCCTGTGACCATGCTCTCCTGAGGGATGAGGTTCATCCCTCACCACCGCTGAGTAGAAATGAAACTCTTCAATAAATTGAGTTCTACTGTAGAAAATAAGGAAAGTTACTTTCCTGCACATCTGAGCTGTAAGTTTTATACCCACTACAAATACCCTGGCCCAAGAGATTGCTTCCTCCCCCTGAGGGGTTCAAAGCTAGAGTCCGACCCTTGGCTTCCCTGCTATCGGCCTCAGAGCTGGGTGGGGCCACAGGCAGGCACAGGAGCTCCACATAGAAAGTTCAGATTTTTCCCTTGGGCAGTGTGCCAGGAGCACAGGCTGCATGCACTGCTGACAGTGTTTCCTGGCACGCTGGCAAGC
>NW_020175700.1:2030202-2071344 GCF_003031525.2 Neophocaena asiaeorientalis asiaeorientalis | reverse complement strand
CTCCAGGAAAAATATTTTGACATGGCATGTCCCTCCTACCATGAATTACATACAGAAGGAGCAAAGAGGAGGAAGGTGGGGTCCATAGGCCTAGGCAATCTCAGAGCAGTTCATTCCTGTGGCCAGGGTTTGGGGACGTGGGCTGCGTGCAGGGCCAGGCTGGGGGCACTGGCCCACAGAGCACATGGGAGAAGGTGGCTGGGCGCTTCCAGGGATTGGAGGTTTGAAGAGTCTGTAGGGTTCACATCTATTCTCTCTCCATTTCTCTCACCTCCACCAGGTGTGAGCTCCTCGGTTATTCTGGGGTCCCCCATCTCCTGTGTCTCTCCCCCTCCCCTCCCCTCCCCTCCCCTCCAGCGCAGGTGTATCTAAATCTACCCTCTCTCACCTGTAAACACCCAAAGCAGAGGCTGGCAAAACTGGAGAAATGAGAGGCCCAACAGGCATTCAGGAACCCATTTGGCTGAATTTCGAGCAGAACCAATGGCCTTTTTTTCTCTCAAGGAGAGAGGAAACAAGGTATGCAGTTCAAAAGCAGTCTGGGCTCAGTCTCCCCAGGGAGGGGAGATTTGCTCCTTTGGCTGAATAATCCGTGTGTGCCCCCAGCTGCTACTCACCCCACCACATGCCACCCAGGCCCCCACCCCAGGCACGTCCTCACCAAGTGTCCCCTGTGGTCTCAGAGGCCAACGTGGATGCTCTGGTTTTCCCGGAGCTGCAGCGGGATGTTCGCAGGCTGAGGGGTGTGGGACAGAAGGGTATTTCGGAGGGGTGGGAAGACTGAGCGTCAGCATGAAGAGCACCCCCCAGATTGAAAAGTAAGAGGTGGCTGACTTTTGCCTCTCAGGCTTGTCTTGGTGCTGCTGGGTTTTATTTGCGTGTTTATTTTTGCTTTTGTGTGTTTGTATTTTTGAATCTCCACCCTATTAAAGTATGTCATTAGAGAAAACGGGGACCCCTTTCCCTGGCTCTGAGTGTACATTCCAGCCAACATTTCTACACTAATTAGCTTCATCTTGTAACTCCTCTCAGATAGGAGCACCCTCCAGGCCTACCCTTAAAACAGTGAGGTCAAATAACAAGCGTTTTCTTTCCTTTTCCTGAGCTCAAATACATACTCTACACTGCAAGTGTTCTGAGTGCTGTAGATACAGAAAGCTGCTTCCAAGCCCTGGGGTGGGTGGTAGAGACCTGTCCCCAGCAAGGACCCCAAGTCCTCCTGCATGGGGGGACACTGTCTGGCCCTTCTGTGCCTCATTTCCTCAGGACTTGTAGACAGGTTCCCCAGTGTTTACAGAAACTTCAAAGGCTTAACAATGATAGCTAAGCTTGTTTTAGTGATTCCTGTGTGCTAGGCACTGTTCTAATTCATTTGATCTTCACAACCACCTGATGAGGTAAGTACTATTGTTATCCCCCATTTCACAAATGAGAAAGCCAAGGCCCAGTAAAGATAAGGGACTTGTCCAAAGTCACTCGATGCCTAAGGGGCAGAGGTGAGACTTGAACTTGGGCCGCCTTCAGAGCCACTCTCTTGCCCATGCTCAGCTGGTTAGGCTGAGAGGCAGGGATGCAGGCAATCCAAAAGGCCAACAGGGGCCACAGAGGACCCGCAAACTGCACAGCACACAGCCCTTCACAGTGTGTGGGGGAAGAGCCACTCCTCAGCAGTGCAATGTTGCCAGACACTCTAATTTTTCAAGAGAAGCCAGAAATCTGGATATTGATGTGAAATTTCCCAATTAAAAATGTCATCAGCTAATTCAAATCTTATGTGAGGGAATAAAAAAACAACCCATTGTATCTCCAGTCCCCGTGCAGCTCATCAGCTGCCTGCCTGTCTGTGGCCTCTGGGTCAGACCAAGGAAGGTGGATTGACTTAATCTCCTAAATCAACATTCCATTGGTAGTGGCTACCTGGGGTGCAATGCTGAGAAGGTTCTGAGTGTGAGTCTGACCTGGATGAGAAAGTGTTGAAATCCATTAGCAATATCTGCCATGGGCACAGCCTGAAGAAATGACAGCATCTATGCTGTGAGTTTTCCCTGACTGGTTAGTCACTATACAGAATGAACTGATGTTCAGTTCCTGTTCCTCCAGGGCCTAATTTTTTAAGTCCCCCCATCTCATCTCATCCTGGTCCAGGTGGTAAATGTCCTAGGTACTAAGTACTGACTTTACTAACCCTCACACCAATCTTGTGGAAAAGTGTGATCACGTGTGTCTGACTCTGTTTCAGCTCCACTCCAACCAGGAACTACAAGTCCTGCATCCTTCACTGTTGCCACCAGAAATCCAACCTATCCAGGCCCTTTGTCATCTCCCTGGGGTGGTCCTTGGTGAAGGGACATCACACAGCACACATTTTTTTTGCTTGACAAAAGCCTCAAAAGACAAGACTCTTCTTGGGAGCACCTTCCCCTATGACACACTCTACCCATCTCTTTTTGGGGTCTGACCCTGCTTTCTCTTCCCTCGTGAGGTTTTAGAAATGCTCAATCATGGGCTTCCCTGGTGGCGCAGTGGTTGAGAGTCCGCCTGCCAATGCAGGGGACATAGGTTCATGCCCCGGTCCGGGAAGATCCCACATGCCGCGGAGCGGCTGGGCCCGTGAGCCATGGCCGCTGAGCCTGTGCGTCCGGAGCCTGTGCTCCGCAACGGGAGAGGCCACAACAGTGAGAGGCCCGCGTACCGCAAAAAAAAAAAAAAAAAGAAATGCCCAATCATTTATCCCTTTCTGAAGCAGCCATCCTCTGTGTATACCCTTTAGACTCACTCTATCCCAATTTGCTTAAAAACAAGCTTTCCCCAACAAATTGAGCCTCTCCTTAAGAGTTCTCATACCAGCTACACAGAAAACAGAACTCCCAGTCATCATGATTTCTGTAAGTCATACGGAGACAACCCTGGAGCCACTTCAGTTGTGTGACACAGATGTGACATTTATGATATGCAGGTGGCCTTACCCACATACTGATTGTTTTTCTTCACTGCATTCATATTTGCTTAGAGTTTCTTTCTCCTGGTTTAGTGCTTCATCTGCTCTCCTATTTTCCTTCTTCATGAAATTGGTTTTCTCAGCCAAATGATGAGGGACCTGAGAGCAGGTCCCATTTCTTTCTCTTACTTCATTCACTCATTGGACAAATACCATTTGTGTGCCTGCTGTGGGTCAGATGCTGCTCTAGGAACCCCGGGGACACAGCATTGCCTAGAACAGAGGGTCCATGCTCTTGGAGCTTCTTCTCTCTTTGAATCCCATAGCGTGGATGCCCATAAACACGCTGGTCTTGAGGATCCTTGAGGTTTCACTGGGCACAGCCACACACTTGCAGCTTGCCCTGGCGTGCACTGGCTCCGTGTATTTGCCTTTGGTTTCTCCTTGTAGAGGCTTCTTTTTCTAGCTGTGCTGACACATGCCCTGAAGAAAGACCACCCTCCCCAGGCCCAGGCATTGCCACTTGATCCTGGGCTAGGCACTTGAACTTCCTTACCTGTCAAGGATGGGTAATTTCTACGTGACAGGCTGTTGTGAGCTGTGAGTGGAGTAAAGCACATCAGCATGATGCAAATGTTCCTCATTATTCAGCACAATTATGTTCAGAGAAAAAAATTAAGGATCCTCCTTCCACCCCCCAGCATGTTCTTATTGCCCTGGTTCTTCCAGAGGTCTCCTTTTCCTGAGAAAGAGAAAATGCAACAGAATACATATACCAAGGAATCAAATTCTTGGCTTTGAAGTTTCAAAATCTACTTTTAAAACTTATAAAAGAGAAAATAATCATGTAAATCTAGGATTTTGCTCTGTAAGAGTGTTTTCTAGGGTTCTCCAAAGAAAGATACAGACCAATAGCACATAAAATATGCTGTGATATAATATAATATGATATAGTAAAATGTAGTACATTATAATTACTTAATTCCTAATTACATGGAGAATTGGCTCATGTGATGATGGAGGCTGAGAAGTCCCAAGATCTGCTGTCAGCAAGCTGGAGACCCAGGAGGGCCAATGGTGTAGTTCTAGCGTGAGTCTGAAGCCTGAGAACCAGGAGAGACAATGGTGTAACTTCCAGTCTGAGGGCAGAACAAGACTGGTGTCCCAGCCCAACAGTCCCGCTGGAGAAGATCCATCTTCCTCAGGCTTTTTGTTCTATTCATGTCTTCAATTGATTGGATGAGGGTCACCCACCTTAAGGTGGGGGTGGGGGGAGGACAATTAACTCAATCTTCCAATTCAAATGTTAATCATCCAAGACATTCTTACATACACACCCAGAATAATGCTTGACCAAGAGGCTGGGCACCCTGGGACCCAGTCAAGTTGACACATAAAATTAACCATCACAAAGAGTGAGGCTTTTTGAAAAAGAAATGTTTTGCTGGGTTTCAAAGAGAAACTAAAGTACTCTAAAGAAATTGTAGCATAAAGTTTATTCCCCCAAATAATAGAAGGAAGAGGACAAGAGAAGAATCCAAATAAGTCACCTGCCATGCAGACCAGATTCAGGTTGCTAAGGGCACGGGAGAAGGAGTCTGAAGGGAGAAGCCTGTGATTCTCCCTGTCCTTCCAAGGTGGCTTGGGATCAAGGGAAGATTAAAAAAAAACCAACGACAACACTAGATGAGTTTGGGGAAATCTAAGGTAGGGAAATCTTGCACCAGCTTCCTGGGAGGAGAGCAGTTGAGAACAAGTAGATGTGGGGATACTTGAGTGAAAGAGCCTGGGTTGGATCTCCTGAAGTCCTACAGAGATTGGGAGAGTAGCCAAAATCTCATATGCCCCTGTGATGGATATGACAGTAAGAAGAGAGTAGAATCTGGTGGCCCAAGGGGTGCTGGGGGCGTGACAAAAACGGTCATCAGTGACAGATTGAGCTATGCAAACCAGAGGCCAGGTAAAGGTATATTCAATCCCATAGACATTGACATGAGGAAGTGGTGGTTTCTTCAATAGATACCAGCGGAAATCAATGTTGATAGTCAACACTGAACAGTGCGTATCCCAGAGGGGGCCGGCACAGGATGACTCTTGTTATGGTCAGGATAGTGTAGCTATGCTGCAGTAACAAACAGACCCCAAAACAGAGTACCTTGGTACTTGAAAGTTTGTTTCTCCTTCACTTAGGTCCGATGCATTACTCCTCCTCCTGGGTAGCTTCCTTCCAAGTGATGACTCAGAGATCCAAATGCTTAGTTACGACCTCCAGGGTGGCCTCAAGCAGGAGAAAAGAGGACTGGAAAGTCACACAGAGGGCTTTTCATTGCCTTAGCAAATAAATGGCATACCTTATCTCCCCATACAGACCCTTGACCAGAACTAATCACATGACCCCAACCTAACTACAAGGGAGGTTGGGAAATGCAGTCCTCCTGTGTGCTCAGGTGGAGGAAATGAAACAGGATTTAGGAAGACCTAGTTTTGTCTCTACCACCATCATGAACCAAGCATATCCTGGACGTGATGATCCGTAATTTCCCTGCAGAACTGAGATGTCATCTCAGGGAGAAAACCCTAAGTAGCAACAAGCTTTAATCTAAATTGAGAAATCACTGAATTCTACTGGGTTTTCATGAAAATGACTAGGTTATAATTTTTGTCATCAGGGAGAAATAGGAAACCTAAAGATAGGAAATACGTTCAGGTATAGAAAAATAAAGTCCTCTTTGGCCACATGAGAACATGAGTGATTACATTATTACATGGGTCAGGACATTACTACAGGCTACATATGTTTATAGCTGGAAAAAGTCTTACAGATTGTTGGTCAGAGGTGGGGTAGCATAGAGGTTCAGTGCATTGGCTCCTAGGTTCAGATCTGAGCTCTGCACCTGGCTAGCTGGTGTGAAGGTTAAATGGGATCAAATGGGGAAATGCTCAGCTCCGGGCTGGATACATCATAAGGCTGCAATAAAGGTTAGCAGTTGTAAACATCCACAGCTGAAATTAAGATGCAGAGATTTTAACTTTCAGTCTGATGTTTTTCCATTTTTCCTACCCCCCAAAGCTCTTGACATCATGTTTCCACAGCTAAGATTAATGATACTGATAAGAATATCTTCAAAGTTCTCATCATGAGAGAAATAATTTAACTATACTACGTGATGGACGTTAACTAGACTTATTGTGGTGATCATTTTGCAATATCTACACATAGTAAATCATGTTATACACCTGAAACTAATATAATGTTATACGTCAATTATATTTTATTAGAAGAAGAAGAAAAAGGAGGAGAAGGAGGAGGATGAGAAAAACTACCATTAACTGAGCTCCTGCACTGTGCCAGGCATTTTATACAACTCACCTCATTCAGTCCTTAAAACAACTCTGTGAATTGGGCATCACTGTCACCATTTCATAGATACTTGGCACTTACAGAGGTTGAGTTAACCTGTGCAAGGACACTGGGGGAGTTCTAAAACTTACCACACTGAGATCCTACCCTGGCTCCACCATGCACTGACTGTCAAACCCCCAGCAGGCTACCTCAGCATTGCTAAAATTTACTTTCTCTGCCTGTAAAAGAGGAATAGAGATAATACCCACCTCAGGGGGAAAAAAAAAAAAAAATCCACAAGTTTCCTGACCTTCGTCCACCTAAGAGGTGGGGTCTCTGCCCCTCCCCTTGAATCTGGGTTGACCTTAATGACTAGCTTGTGACCAATAGAATGAAGCTCAACTTTCAAGGCTACTCAGAAGAGGCCATGTGGTTTCTGCCTGGTTCCCCTGGGACACCTGTCTTTGGAGCCCTAAGTTGTTGTTATAGGTTGAATTGTGTACCCCCAAATTCATATGTTGGAGTGCTAGCTCAGTACCTCAGAACGTGACCTCCTTTGGAAATAGGGTCTTTGTAGAGATAATCAAGTTAAAATGAAGTCAGTAGGTTGGCTCCTAATCCAATAAGACTGGTATCCTTACAGAAATTTAGACACACACACACACACACAGAGAAGACAGTGTGAAGACACAAGAGGACAGTCATCTATAAGCCAAAGAGAGAGGCCTGGAACAGATCCTTCGATCGTGTTCCTCAGAGCGAACCAACCCTAATAGCACCTTGAATGCGGACTTCCATCCTCCAGACTGTGAGATAATCATTTTTGTTGTTCTAAGCTACTGAGGTTGTGGTACTTTGTTACAGCAGGCATAGCAAACAAATAACAGTTGTCGTGTAAGAAGGCAGACTCTCCTGAGGCCTCCATGCTGTTAGGAAGCCCAGGCCACAGAAGGAGGCCACAGGTATGTATTCTGGTGACAGCCCTGCGGAGGTTCCAGCTGACAGCCAACATCAACCATCAGACACGTGAGCCAGGACACCTCCAGATGATTCCTGCCACCAGCTATAGATCCCCCCACCCCCGGGTTTACCCACATTTTTGAGTGTTCCCAGACAAGACCCCAGATATCATGGAGCAAGTAGACCCTTCTTACTTGTAACTAAATTCTGTCTGAATTCTCGACCCATGGAATCTATGTGCATAATAAAATAGGGTTTTTGTTTTGTTTTATTTTTTTGAGGTACGCGGGCCTCTCACTTTTGTGGCCTCTCCCGTTGTGGGGCACAGGCTCTGGACGCGCAGGCTCAGCGGCCGTGGCTCACAGGCCCAGCCGCTCTGCGGCATGTGGGATCTTCCCAGACCGGGGCACGAACCCGCATCCCCTGCATCGGCAGGCGGACTCTCAACCACTGCACCACCAGAGAAATCCTAAAATAGGGTTTTTAGGCTGCAAGTTTTGAGGCTCTGTGGAGCAACAGGAATAGGAGCAGCCTCACAGCTAGTGAGCCAGAGCTGGGGCTGCCTGACTTCAGAAGGCAGACCTTCTCCGGAAGCAAGCTCAGCAGCCTTGCTGTCTCAGAGGGTGTCTGGGTAGGAGGGTTTTTGCTGAGTCTCGTCTCTGAGCAAGCAGGGCTGGCCCACGTGGGCTAGATTCCGGTTGACCCATGAGGACTCTCTGGCCTCTGAGGAAGCCAGCTCCCTTCAGCCTTCTTCAGGTTCCGAGAGCAGGCCAGGATCCCAAAGGCAGCCATAATGTCTGGTCTTTCCAAGGTCTGATCACCTGGTTGAGGGTTAGAACTGTAGGTGTCACTTGACCCTGTTCCCGTGGTCATTTTGCAGATGGTTGTAACCGGGAGAGCTGCTGGGAAGCAGAATATAATCTGGGTGTCTGACTGCCTGGGTTTAAATTCTGGCTGTGCAGTCTCTACCTGTATGGTCTAGGTCAGTTATGTAACTTCCCCAAGCCTGTTTCTTCATCTGCAAAATGGGAAAATAGTAGCACCCACCTTGTAGGGGTTCTCTGGATGCTCACCCAGGACATTCTCATGGGAAGCATGGAGCTGGGGCCTAGCGCGTAGTCAGCCCACAGCATATGGGCACTATCCCTGCCATTCATCAACAGCAACTCTTTGCTTGTAGAGATTTATCTGCTCTCTCCAATGTGGACTAGTTTAGTTCCTGGGAGCTTCCCTGCAAAGGGGAGAATGTAGCTTAAAATAACCCAAAGAATGTTGAGCTCTTTCAGAAGTTAACTTTAAAAAATTAATAAAGATTCCAGACAAAGCTAAGGTAGCATTGTTATTACTGGTTTGTTCTTGTTGTTTCAGCCTCTCCTGAAAGTCCTCGCAGCAGTAAAGCCTTGGCACAGGGCGCAGGGCTTCACTTCCTTCCCCATTTTGTGGCCACCGCGTCCGCCTGCATCCCCACCACGGCCTAGGCAGGAGCGGCGGGAGGGCTGCGTAGTCTCCTCAGCTCACTGCTGCAGGAAACGTTGCCTGCCGCCCGGATGACTCCCAGAAAAGAAGGCGGATGGCGTGACTCAAAGTGTCTCCTCCCCCCCCACTCGGCATGCTGCACCCACACAAGCCCCCTCCTCTGAGGGTGAGACTGAATCACGGCTCAGGGTTCTGGGATGCTTCTGGGCCTCTTTCCCAGCGCTGGCCTGGCCAAGAGATCTGACTGCAGGGTGCCTTCATGGATCAGAGCTAAGCAGCAGCCTGCCCCTCGGCGGCACTTTGTCAGAAACCATCTCTGGGCAGGCAGCTGGCAGGAGGCTGCTGGCTGCACAGTCTCCCTCCTGCTCTACTCAGGGCAAGGCTTGTCCAAATATTTGGCTTGATCCTGCTTTCTGATTCATCATGTGCAGGAACCTCTGTAATTTCATCTACTGCGTGACTCAGACAAGGGCTCAGCACAAGTGCCGAGCACCCAGGGCCAGAGCCGCAGCCAACACCCGCTGCTCCCGGCCAGCCCTGGGGTTTGGGGAGCGCTGCCGGGGCTCCCTAGACTGCCTAGCCTCAGATTAAATCTCTTTTGTCTGAGATGATTAATGGAGCCTCAAACACGCCTCAGCGCAAGGGTGTGAGGTGCACTTTGTACCTTTTCCAAGTTTTTTTTTATATGCTAAATCCATTTGCATCTCATAAATTATATTGACTTCAAAATGAAATGTTCCTGACAGCAGCACACAGGGTGTAGGTCCCACTAAAACATTTTCTCTTGTCGTCCCCTCTCCCGCTCTGAGACCCTAGGAGAAATCAGCTTGTCTTCCAGAGGGGGAGGAGAGGCAGCAGAATGACCTAGATTCCAAATCTGCAAGACAGGTAGAGCCAGCTCTCCTGCTGTGCACAGGGTCCCAGGGTTTCGGAAGAAGCCAGCAGGATGAAGCTCTCTCCTGTTCCTGCTTGAACCTTCTCCTCTTATGGGTGACATGGTTGTTTTCTCCTTCTACAGGTTTGTCCTGTTAGGAAAGGCCACAAGCTGGGCTGGTGGGGCCCCTGATGCTCCCTGGGTGGGGAATGGGGGATGGGTGCAGTTGACAGCAGAGGTGTGTGGGGCAAGGGAAGGGAGCCTCTAAAGAGCAGGGAGGAGTGGAGATGGCAGTTCAGATACCGGGGACTCCAATAGCCAGAGACAGTGGAATTTAAACTTTCTCTCCACCACTTTCTAGCTTTGTGGCTTTGGGCAAGTTACTTGCCCTCTCTGAGCCTCTGTTTCTTCTTCCATTCATTCATTCAATGACTATCTTCAGAGCACTTTATGTCAGGCCTAGCCTGCCCCCTGGCACTTACATTCTGACACTCTACAGCTGCGTGCATATGTACCATGCCAGGCGGAGGGAAATACTAAACAGAAGATGAGATGTGGGTTGGTGAGCCCTTGTGCTCTGCTGTCTTAGGCTGAGGCTAGGAAGATGAGGGGGTCCAGCCCAGGGGACTGATGCAGGCAACAAGGCAGGAGGGACCAGAGAGAGCGACCATGAAGCAGGACAGCGCCTGTGCCACACACAGTGGGAGCTCCGTAAACGTCGCTGCTGACATTATTATTATTTGACAGCTGGCAATGCGCACGGCAATGCGCTTGGGGTGAGGATGCAGCAAGCTGGGAGGAAGATGGCTTTAAAGCCAGGGTAACACTGGTGCACTGTGATGGGTGACCTGTCATTTCCCACCACTCCATGCTCCCTGCATTCCAGCCTCCAAAGCATAAGCAGGCTTCACTTCACACCGTGTCCCAAAGGTCAGCTGGCTAGGGTTTCATGAGCAGGCATTCCAGGCCTGGGGCCTGCACAGGGAGCACTGTGCCCACAGTCAGGCCTCGAAGTTCCCGTCCAGGACCAGCTGCCGGAGCTTTGGCCCATCCCAGTTGGCCTCAGGGGTGCTGAGGCATCTGCTGCCAGGCAGGGGCGGGGTGGGCGAGAGAGGAGAGAAGCAGGCCCCAGGGCAGCTGTCCTCGCCATCAGAACCTGAGCCACACTCGGGCCAGGGAGCCACAGTCTGGGGCACTCCAACCTCTGCAGGGAGGGGACACTGAGTGCATATACATGTATATGCAAATTATATAAACACATATACATACATACATGTGCTTCCTTTAACTTATACGTTTTTAAGATTTTATTTCATTTAATGTTCCAAGATTCTGGGCAGTGGCTGTTGCCTGTCCCCATTTTATAAGTAAGGGAAAATGAGACTCATGGAGGTCCAATAAGCAAATGGCAGGACAAAAGTTCAAATCCCACATTCTGCGTGCCTTCAGACAATGGCCACGAAACAGGAGGACCCAGCAGGGGCATTAGTTGGGCCCCTCTTCCGATCACAGATTTCATTATACTCCCTGAGAGACACAAAAGGAAGTTTTTGTGTCTCCTGTTTTTAAGGTTGAAGAAGAGTCAACAGCAGGGAATGGAGTTTAAACAAAGCCCCCCTCTGGCCTCACTGCCCGCATCGCGAGGCCGGCACAGCAGCCCTGCCCACCCGTAGTCCCTGCACTCAGGCTCTCGCAGGAACTTGTGGAGCCCACACTCAGTGCTTTCCACCACCTTCCTCTTCCCCTTTCACTTCTGGATACTCTCAGGTCTGCGTCTGCCTCCCCCAAAGGCATAGCTTGTGGCATTCATCTTGGTGTCCCACAGAGCCAGGCACAGTGAACTGCCAGGGGTGGGGGTCCCCGCTTGTTTCTTCACCTTTATTTCTATTAGTGAAATGAGAATGCACTGCAAACCAGGCCAGGGCACAGCTTGGAAGACCTGTCCGCAGCATGGAGGCTTAGCTGAGAAACACAAGCAGCCGTGGCCAAGAGGGCAGAGGCAGCAGAGTGCAGAAGACTGGAAAGTGACAGCAGAAAGCCCGCCTGGCCTCCTCGGCGGCAGCCGGCCACCTTGCAACAGAACAATTCCTCTAAGTGGGACTGGAGCACAGCCACAAAGCAGGGGAAGCCTTTCTGATGCGGGTGGAGGAGCTTTACGGAAAGAAATGACAGTAGCCCTTACATCTTGGGAAAGTTTAAACACAACCCAGAGAATGAAATCTTAGATTCTACCTTCCTGAAAGGCTGAGGCTAGGCATAATTCTCTGCTTGTTTTCCCCTCTTTTGTATTGGGTAAATGTTCCTGGCCACATTGGTACCTGAGGTTTTTGGAAATGGGAAGGGTATAAATCAGTCAATGAAATTTTAAAATGTAGCTCTTTGATCTAGCACCGAAGCAGACAAAGAAGAAACAGGCACTTCATAAATGCCTTTGGAAGCTTGTGATTTGTGTGGGGCTTCCAATAAAAGGCAAAGTCTCTGCTTTGAGATTACACACACTGAACCCAGGGTGGTCCTCGGGCCTCTGGTCACAGCATGAGCAGTGCTGGTGGGGATTGATCTGCAGCCTTGGTGCTTGCGGCTGCTGGGGATCATTTGCACCATGGCCATTTCTGGGACCCAGCAGGAAAGGGGGAAGGCTCCTTGCTGCAGCCAGCAATATATGTGCTCCCTTGATGACTCCTCTAGAAAAGAGGGCAGGAGGGGTGGACGCAGAGCAGCCCTGCCCCTCCCACCTACTCCCCGTCCCTTGGATTTTTGCCACTATTGGCCTCCTCAGGTCTTCCTTCTGTACACAGCAGAGGTCTGACAGTACTGGGGAGTCAGGGCTCTTGGGACAGCCTCACCCCATGAAGCCAGGTGAAGGCTGGTTTGCCTGTGGGCACAGGGTTTCACACTGTCACAGTGCAGGGATTGGAAGGGCCAGCTCCAGAGACAACGGGTTCCCAGGAAGGATTGTGGAAACTGGCCAAAGGTAAAACAGAAGACTTTAAATACGCGAGTCCAGTTGTGGAGGGAAACAAGTGTGATGACATGGCAGCCACCTGCCATCCTCGCTCTGTTTGGGAGGGCAGCATGATGAAAACCTTTATGTGAGGTCAAGGTCAACACACAGTCCTGAGTCATTAGTCAGATGTAGATTAGTGAGTTAATACCGAACAGTCTTGGCAGATGAATTACACCCAGAAGCTGTGTATGAGTCCTTGGAGTTGACATTGAAAGGTTCAGTTATCATAGAGAGCGTGATGCTTGCTTCATTCTGATAGGGCTCAATTATTGTGATAAACGTCCTTGGAGTTTAACTCTTTCATTTCACCTAGAGTTGGAATGAGGATCTCAACATCAACTGGATATAAGACTAGTCCCTTCTCTCCTCAGCCCCTCTGGGATCCTTGGGGAGGCTCCTTGAGCAGCAAAAGTCTGGTATTCAAAAGGATACCTCCTTCTCACCTGGGATTGCCAGGACACTTTTGGTCCAAAGTGACAGAAGCCCAGGTCAAACAAGCCTATGAAATTTACTGGGAGGAATTTGGGTGATATCTTCAAATCAAGATGAAATCGGACAACTGGGCCCCAAGAGAGGTGGGAACCCGGCCTAGAAGGTGCCGAGAATGCAGGAAGCTACTTCCTATCTGTCTTACTTGCCTCTGCTTCTTTCCACCAACCCATCTTCTGCAATGCCCTGTGCACATAGGGGGTGGAAGGTGGTTGTGGCACAGCTCCTAAGTTTATATTCCCTCTCTTTACAGGACCAACCAGCTTCACCCAAGAACGAATTAGTCCAACCTTCTGGGGTCAGGGAGACAGGGTTGTGTGTGTAGATACTGCTGCCAGGGGCCCTCTTCTGTAGGTGGGTTGGTGGAAGGGTTCAGCACTCAGAGAACAGCATCACTGTGAGCAGGGAGGACACCCTGAAAGGAGATGTGTCCTGCTCCAGAGACTAAAATGGCCCTCACTTCCCTGATGCCAGGACCAGCTTGATTGAATCCTGGGAGGCAGGACGCCTGACTTGCCTACCTCGACATTCTCAGGTTCTCTCTCTCTCTTTATTACAACTTGCTTTAGTAAGGAATCTGGAGTGGCCTTTTGCAGCCTTGTCATTTTCTCATGCAATGCAAAGCTTGGGTCTCCCACATGTGCCTCAGACATCCTCCCCCGGGCCACGCTGCAGGACTTGGAGCATTGAGATCACTTCCTCTCCCCTTGAATCCTCCCTTGCATCGGGGTCCATGCGGTGTGGTGGTAAGTGCATAATTTGATGCACTTTCCTGGATTCCTACCCACACTCTGCCACTTACTAAAGCCTGACCTTTCTAAATCTTGGTCTTCTTTTCTGTAAAATGGGGATAGTAAGTGGCATGTTCCCCTCAAGGTTGTTGTAAGAACTTGAGATCATGTATGTCAGAGTCTTAGTTCACTTAGCTCAGTTCCTGGCATGTAGAAGGTGCCCAGTATAACTCAGTCCCCTTAGGTCCCCCCCACTGCCACCTGAGGTCATCCAAGGGCAACAACATTGTTCTCCCTGCCCCTTCCTCACCAGGGCAACTTTTAGCCAAAGTCCTAATGGCAATTAGTGCCATCCACAAGGAGACCAAGGCATTACCACTGAGGTGGGGTACTTGGGAGAATTGGGTGTCATAAACGTTTACCCAGGCCCATCCATTTATAGTCATGCACAACGTCCTGACCCAGTGCCTCAAAGAGTGGAATGGATACAACATTCCCCTGAAGCCACCATCTGAGACAGATTCTGGGAGGCTGGGCCACGGAAACTCTTCAATTTTTCAGCTTTAATAGATGATTCAAACCTAGCAGAACTCAGACCACATAGAGAGAATGAAGAAAGAAGCCCACAGGGCCCAGTGGAATTTCTAAAGAATCTTCTCCGAGATTCTGAAGAGCCAAGGGGCTTCCATCCTGTCTCCAACATGGCCACAGCCCACCCATTACCAAAGCCCTTTGGAAGGGGCTGCAGAGAGAGGGAGGGTCATGGGCTTGAAGTAAGACTGGAGAAACAGACTCAGGGCCTGCAAGGGGGGGTGGGGGGTGGATGGCAGAGTCCAACATTTCTATTCATGTTTGTCTGTCCCTCTCAAGAGTCAAAGTCTCAGGACACAAGGTAAAGATAGTTTTTACCTTGCAAAAAGTGTTGTGGGCAGGGCCTTTTGGCTGAGCACTTCTCCAAGATGTCACCAAGGGAAATCATGGTCCTGTGACCAGAGAGAGGGCCATGACTGCTGGGTGACCAAAAACCAACAAAGGTGCCCCACACCAAGTCGTGTTCATTCTGCCTACAAAATATTCTTCAGATATATTTCTCCAAACCATACCTGCCTTTCTGATTCCCTGGCCTCTACCTTATCACATGGTGCCTTAGCTGCTGCAGCAGTGGCCCTCCAACTGTCCCCCGCCTCTTCCCCTTCTCCTCCACCAAGCTGCCAGAACTCACCTCTGGAAACATACACCGACCTGGTGACTCTCCTGTGCAGAAACCTTCGATGGCTCCCAACTAAAGAATGTCACCATGGACCCCAAACTTGCTGACTGGCTTCATGCCCTCACTTCCAGTTTCAGCCACAGGTTATCACCTACCTCCATGCCTTGGTCCATGCTGATCTTTTCATCGAGAAAACCACCTGTTCTTGCTTTACCAAGCTCACTCTTACTCATCCTTTTTCAAGGCCCCGGTCAAACATGGTCTCTTCTCTGAGGCTCTCCCACGCCCCCAGCACCTGTGATTGCAGGATCTCACTGCACCCTAGTGACTTGACTGTCGTTGGTCTCCTGCCTGGATGGTGAGATCCTGGAAAGCAGGCACTTTGGCTGCCCAGATCCCATTGCAGAGCCTGGCACAGTGGATGGATGTCTCCTGAAATCCAGGCTCGCTGGCCCCTCCTGCCCCTCTGCTGAGTTCCTGGTGCTGCCTGAACCAAGAGGAGGGAAAATCCCAGCCGGGGCCATTTCCTGTTCTCCACATCCGTGCAGATCTTCCTTGTCCCAAGTTCTTCCTCTCCGGAGAGCTCCTTATCTGAGGAGGGTCCAGCACACAGCAGCAGGCCCGGAGGAGCTGTCCTGCCAATTTCCTGCCTCGGCCACCGTGGATTTAAGTCAGAAGGTCTGAGTTTGGAGCCAAGCACTGAACCTCTTCCCAGCTTGGAGACCCTGGTCATTGCTTTCACCTCTGCTAAGCCTCAATTTCTTAATTTATAAAATGAAGTGTTTTCTCTTTTTTTTATTTTTTAGCACAAATTTGTTGTTACAAGTAAAAGTTTGTCTCCCAACCAATCTCTTTCCCAATGAGGAATCACTATTAACACTTTACAGCTTATCTACCCAAACTTTTTCTGTGCATTTACAAACATACTTCTAATACACCATTTCGTGGAAAAAGTATCACATATGCACACTCATCTATGCCTTGCTGTTTTTACCCAACTGATCTGATGCCCCCTTCATTAGAATTCTCTTATTCTTTGTAACAGCTGCTTGTCTTACAGTATACGAATTATTTGTAGTTCATTTAGCGAGGCTCCTAACAATAGACATTTAAACCATTTTCCTTAAAAAAATTTGTTATTAAAGTTTTTATTTTGTGATAATTATAGATTCACATGCAGTTGTAGAAATAATACAGAGAAACATTATGTACACTTTACCCAGTTTCTCCTGATGGTGATGGTGACGTCTTCCAAAACTACAGTCAGTACAATATCACCACCAGGATATTGACATTGCTACAGTCAAGATGCAGAACATTTCCATCACCACAAGGGTCCCTCTAGGTGCCCTTTTTTAGCCACACCCACTTCTCTCCCATCCTCACCACCAAGAGGAGGGAAAATCCCAGCCGGGATTCCCCCAACCCATCTTTTACCCCTGGCAACCACGAATCTATTTCCTATTTCTATAATTTTGTCATTTCAAGAATGTTATACAAATGGAAGCATGAAGAACGTAACCTTTTGATTTTTTGATTGTTGATTTTTTTTTTTCCATTTAGCCGAATTCCCTGAAGATTCATGCATGTTCTCAGAGGTATCAGTAGTTTGTTCCTTTTTATTGCTGAGAACTGTTCCATGGGATGTATCTGCCACAGTTTATTTAATCATTCACTTTTGAAGGCCATCTACAGTTTTGGGATTTTACCAATGAAGCTGCTATAGACATTTCTGTACAGGATTTTTGTGGGAATATAAATTTCATTTCTCTAGGATAATTGCCCAGGAGTGCAAATGTTGTATGGCAGTTGTATGTTTAGTTTTATAAGAAACTGCCAAACTGTTTTCCAGAGTGACCGTACAATTTTCCATTCCCACCAGCAACGTATGAGTGACAGAGTTTCTCTATTAACAGTTAGTGTTGTCCCTATTTTTTATTTCAGTCATTCTAACAGGTATGTAGTGATATTTGTGGTTTTAATTTGCATTTCCCATATGCCTAATGATGTTGAACATCTTTGGTGAAATGTCTCTTCATGCCATCTTCTAACTGGAGTTTGCTTTGCTTTGTTTTACTGTTAAGTTTTGAGCGTTTTTATATATTATTCAATTTTTTTAAATTGGAGTAAAATTGCTATACAATGATGTGTTATTTTCTGCTGTACAATGAATTGAATCAGCTATATGTATAACTATATCCCCTCCTCCCTCCCACCCCACCCATCTAGGTCATCACAGAACACTGAGCTGAGCTCCCTGTGCTATACAGCAAGTTCCCACTAGCTATCTATTTTACACATGGTAGTGTATTTATGTCAAACCTAATCTCCCAAATTGTCTCACCAGCTCCTTCCCCCACTGTATCCACATGTCTGTTCTCTACATCTACTTCTCTATTCCTGCCATACAAATAGGTTCATCTGTACCATTTTTCTAGATTCCACATATATGTGCTAATATACGATATTTATTTTTCTCTTTCTGGCTTACTTCACTCTGTATGACAGACTCTAGGTCCATCTATATCTCTACAAATGACCCAGTTTCGCTCCTTTTTATGGCAGAGTAATATTCCATTGTATATATGTATCACATCTTTTTTTTTCTAATATCTTTATTGGAGTATAATTGCTTTACAATGGTGTGTTAGTTTCTGCTTTATAACAAAGTGAATCAGCTATGCATATACATATATCCCCATATCTCCTCCCACTTGCATCTCCCTCCCAACCTCCCTATCCCACACCTCTAGGTGGACACAAAGCACCGAGCTGATCTCCTGAGCTATATGGCTGCTTCCCACTAGCTGTCTATTTTACATTTGGTAGTGTGTATATGTCCATGCCACCCGCTCACTTCGTCCCAGCTTACCCTTCCCCCTCCCTGTGTCCTCAAGTCCATTCTCTGCATCTGTCTTTATTCCTGTCCTGCCCTTAGGTTCTTCAGAACCATTTTTTTTTAGATTCTATATATATGTGTTAGCATATGGTATTTGTTTTTCTCTTTCTGACTTACTTAACTCTTTATGACAGACTCTAGGCCCATCCACCTCACTACAAATAACTCAATTTCGTTTCTTTTTATGGCTGAGTAATATTCCATTGTATATATGTGCCACATCTTCTTAATCCATTCACCTGTCAATGGACACTTAGGTTGTTTCCATGTCCTGGCTATTGTAAATAGTGCTGCAATAAACATTGGGGGTACATGTGTCCTTTTGAATTATGGTTTTCTCAGGGTATATGCCCAGCAGTGGGATTGCTGGGTCATATGGTAGTTCTATTTTTAGTATTTTAAGGAACTTCCATACTGTTCTCCATAGTGGCTGCATCAACTTACATTCCCACCAACAGTGCAAGAGGGTTCCCTTTCCTCCACACCCTCTCCAGCATTTATCGTTTGTAGATTTTTTGGTGATGGCCATTCTGACTGGTGTGTGGTTATACCTCATTGTAGTTTTGATTTGCATTTCTCTAATAATTAGTGGTGTTGAGCATCTTTTCATGTGCATCTTGGCCATTTATGTCTTCTTCAATGAAATGTCTATTTAGGTCTTCTACTCATTTTTTAATTAGGTTTTTTGTTTTTCTGATATTGAGCTGCATGAGCTGTTTGTATATTTTGGAGATTAATCCTTTATCGGTTGCTTCATTTGCAAATATTTTCTCCCATTCTGAGGGTTGTCTTTTTGTCTTGTTTATGGTTTCCTGTGTTCTGCAAAAGATTTTAAGTTTAATTAGGTCCCATTTGTTTATTTTTGTTTTTATTTTCATTACTCTAGGAGGTGGGTCAAAAAAGATCTTGCTGTGGTGTATGTCAAAGAGTGTTTTTCCTACGTTTTCCTCTAAGAGTTTTATGGTGTCCGGTCTTACATTTAGGTCTTTAATCCATTTGGAGTTTATTTTTGTGTATGGTGTTCGGAAGTGTTCTAATTTCATTCTTTTACATCTATCTGTCCAGTTTTCCCAGCACCACTTATTGAAGAGGCTGTCTTTTCTCCACTGTATATTCTTGCCTCCTTTGTCATAGATTAGGTGACCATGTTTGTCTTCTCAAAGAACCAACTTTCAGTTTTGTTGATCTTTGCTATTGTTTTCTTCATTTCTATTTCATTTATTTCTGCTCTGATTTTTATGATTTCTTTCCTTCTACTGACTTTGGATTTTCTTTGTTCTTCTTTCTCTAGTTGCTTTAGGTGTAAGGTTAGATTGCTTATTTGAGATTTTTCTTGTTTCTTGAGGTAAGATTGAATTGCTATAAACTTCCCTCTTAGAACTGCTTTTGCTGCATCCCATAGGTTCTGGGTTGTCTTGTTTTCACTGTCATTTGTTTCTACGTTTTTCTTCTTTTTTTTTTTCTTATTTGATTTCTTCAGTTATCTCTTGGTTATTCTGTAGTGCACTGATTAGCCTCCATGTATTTGTGTTTTTCACAGTTTTTTTCCTGTAATTGACTTCCAGTCTCGTAGCATTGTGGTCAGAAAAGATGCTTGATACAATTTCAATTTTCTTAAATTTTCCGAGGCTTGACTTATGACCCAAGGTGTGATCTATCCTGGAGAATGTTCTGTGTGCACTTGAGAAGAAAGTGTATTCTGCCACTTTCGGGTGGAAAGTCCTATAGATATCAATTAAATCTAGATATCAATTACATCTATCTGGTCGATTGTGTCGTTTAAAACTTGTGTTTCCTTATTTATTTTCTGTTTGGATGTTCTCTCCATGGTGTAAGTGGTGTGTTAAAGTTCCTTACTATTATTGTGTTCCTGTCAATTTCCCCTTTCATGGCTGTTAGCATTTGCCTTATGTATTCCTTATGTGCTCCTATGTCATGTGCATAAATATTTATAATTTCTTTTTCTTTTTCTGCACCTATTGAGATGATCATACGGTTTTTATTCTTTAATTTGTTAATATGGTGTATCACAATGATAGATTTGTGTATATTGAAGAATCCTTGCATCCCTGGGATAAATCCCACTTGATCATGGTGTATGATCCTTTTAATGTGTTGTTGGATTCCGTTTGATAGTATTTTGTTGAGGATTTTTGCATCTATATTCATCAGTGATATTGGTCTGTAATTTTCTTTTTTTGTAGTATCTTTGTCTGGTTTTGGTATCAGGGTGATGGTGGCCTCATAGAATGAGTTTGGGAGTGTTCCTTCCTCTGCAATTTTTTGGAAGAGTTTGAGAAGGATGGGTGTTAGCTCATCTCTAAATGTTTGGTAGAATTCACCTGTGAAGCCATCTGGTCCTGGACTTTTGTTTGTTGGAAGATTTTTAATCACAGTTTCAATTTTGTTACTTGCAATTGGTCTGTTCATATTTTCTATTTCTTCCTGGTTCAGTCTTGGAAGGTTATACTTCTCTAAGAATTTGTCCATTTCTTCCAGGTTGTTCATTTATTGGCATAGAGTTGCTTGTAGTAGTCTTTTAAGATGTTTTGTATTTCTGTGGTGTCTGTTGCAACCTCTCCTTTTTCATTTCTAATTTTATTGATTTGAGTCCTCTCCCTCTTTTTCTTGATGAGTCTGGCTAATGATTTATCAATTTTGTTTATCTTCTCAAAGAACCAGCTTTTAGTTTTATTCATCTTTGCTATTGTTTTCTTTGTTTCTATATCATTTATTTCTGCTCTTATCTTTATGATTTCTTTCCTTCTGCTAACTTTGGGTTTTGTTTGTTCTTCTTTCTAGTTCCTTTAGGTGTAAGGTTAGATGGTTTATTTGAGATTTTTCTTGTTTCTTGCAGTAGGCTTGTATAGCTATAAACTTCCCTCTTAGAACTGCTTTTGCTGCATCCCATAGGTTTTGGATTGTTGTGTTTTCATTGTCATTTGTCTCTATGTATTTTTTGATTTCCTCTTTGAATTCTTCACTGATCTCTTGATTATTTAGTAACATATTGTTTAGCCTCCATGTGTTTGTGATTTTTACGTTTTTTTCCCCAGTAATTCATTTCTAATCTCATAGCATTGTGGTTAGAAAAGATGCTTGAAATGATTTCAATTTCTTAAATTTACTGAGGCTTGATTTGTGACCCAAGATGTGATCTATCCTGGAGAATGTTCCGTGAGCACTTGAGAAGAAAGTGTAATCTGCTGTTTTTGGATGGAATGTCCTATAAATATAAATTAAATCTATCTGGTTTATTGTGTCATTTAAAGCTTCTGTTTCCTTATTTATTTTCATTTTTGTTGATCTGTCCATTGGCATAAGTGAGGTGTTAAAGTCCTCCACTATTGTGTTACTGTCGATTTCCTCTCTTATAGCTGTTAGCAGTTGTCTTATGTACTGAGGTGCTCCTATGTTGGGTGCATATATATTTATAATTGTTATAACTTCTTCTTGGATTGATCCCCTGATCATTAGCTTTCTTTGGATTTCCATTTGCATGGAATATCTTTTTCCATTCCCTCACTTTCAGCTTGAATGTGTCCCTAGGTCTGAAGTGGGTCTCTGGTAGACAGCATATTTATGGGTCTTGTTTTTGTATCCATTCAGCAAGCCTGTGTCTTTTGCTTGGAGCATTTAATCCATTCATGTTTAAGGTAATTATCAATATGTATGTTCCTATTACCATTTTCTTAATTGTTTTCGGTTAGTTTTTGTAGATCCTTTCATTTCTTGCATCTTCTTGATCTTTACCTCCATTCTTTTTCCGAGGTCCTGGATCATCTTCACTATCAGTATTCTGAATTGTTTTTCTGGAAGGTTGCCTATCTCCATTTCATTTAGTTGTTTTTCTGGGGTTTTATCTTGTTCCTTCATCTGGTACATAGCCCTTTACCTTTTCATCTTGTCTATCTTTCTGTGAATGGGGTTTTTGTTCCACAGGCTACAGGACTGTAGTTCTTCTAGCTTCTGCTGTCAATATTTATAATTGTTATATCTTCTTCTTGAATTGATCCCTTGATCATTATGTAGTGTCCTTCCTTATCTCTTGTAACAGTCTTTATTTTAAAGCCTATTTTATCTGATACACGTATTGCTACTCCAGCTTTCTTTTGATTTCCATTTACATGGAATATATTTTTCCATCCCTTTACTTTCAGTTTTTATGTGTCCCAAAGTCTGAACTGAGTCTCTTGTAGACACCATATATACATGTCTTGTTTTTGTATCCATTCAGCCAGGCTGTGTCTTTTGTTTGGAGCATTTAATCCATTTACATTCATGGTGATTATCAATATGTATGTTCCTATTACCGTTTTGTTAATTGTTTTGGGTTTGTTTTTGTGGGTCTTTTTCTTTTCTTGTGTTTCCTGCCTAGAGAAGTTCCTTTAGCATTTGTTTTAAAGCTGGTTTTGTGGTGCTGAATTCTCTTAGCTTTTGCTTGTCTGTAAAGCTTTTGATTTCTACGTCAAATTTGAATGAGATCCTTGCTGGGTTGAGTAATTTTGGTTGTAGGTTTTTCTTTTTCATCACTTTAAGTATATTCTGCCACTCCCTTCTGGCTTGCAGAGTTTCTGCTGAATAATCAGCTGATAACCTTACAGGAATTCCTTTGAATGTTATTCTTTGCTTTTCACTTGCTGCTTTCAATATTTTTTCTTTGAATTTAATTTTTGTTAGTTTGATTAATATGTGTCTTGATGTGTTTCTCCTAGGATTTATTGTATATGGGACTCTGCATTTCCTGGACTTCAGTGACTATTTCCTTTCCCGTGTTAGGGAAGTTTTTGACTCTAATCTCTTCAAATATTTTCTCAGACCCTTTCTTTTCCCCTTCTTTTTCTGGGACCCCTATAATTCAAATGTTGGTGTGTTTAGGGTTGTCCCATAGGTCTCTGAGATTGTCTTCAATTCTTTTCATTCATTTTTATTTATTCTGCTCCTCAGAAGTTATTTCCACCATTCTGTCTTCCAGCTCACTTATTCTTCTGCCTCAGTTATTCTCTTATTGATTCCTTCTAGTGTATTTTTCTTTTCAATTATTGTGTTGTTCATCTCTGTTTGTTTGTTCTTTAGTTCTTCTAGATGTTTGTTAAACATTTCTTGTAGTTTCTCAATCTGTGCCTCCATTCTACTTCTGAGATCTGGATCATCTTTACTATCAGTACTCTGAATTCTTTTCCAGGTAGGTTGCCTATTTCTTCTTCATTTATTTGGTCTTGTAGGATTTTACCTTGCTCCTTCATCTGTGACGTATTCTTTTGTTCTCTCTCTCTTTTTTTTTTTTTGATGGGTGGGATTGTGTTCCTGACTTACTGGTTGTTTGGCCTGAGGCTTCCAGCACTGGAGTTTGTAGGCTGTTGGGTCGAGCTGGGTCTTGGTGCTGGGAGACCTCACTCTGATGAATATTCTCTGGGGTCTGAGGTTGTCTGTTCGTCCAATGGTTCAGATTCAGAGCTCCCACAACAGGAACTCTGGCCTGACCCCTGGCTCGTGTACCAAGATTCTGTAAGCTGTGCAAAGAAAAGAAAAAAAAAGGAGCAGAACAATAATAATAAAAATATATATATATAGATTAAATAACAACTGGAAGGTAAAACAGAACCACAACATTAAAAAAGAGGAGGGAGAGAAAAAAAAGAAAAAAAGCTGAAAAAGGCCTAGGCTGTGGGGGGGCGGGGCTTATGCAGGGGTGGGTTTAGGCAGTGGGCAGAGCCTATGCTTAGGACCCACAATGCCGGAAAAGGCCCTGGCCGGGTGGGAAGGCTTAGTCTCAATGCAGCAGGAGAGACCCAGGAGTGCCTCTGGCCCTGGAGGGCGGGGGACCAGGAGGACCCCAGCAGGCTCACTGAGCCCGAGTGGATGGGTAAAAAGCTAGGTATGCTCCCGCCCGACCCCTCAATCCTGGAAGGCCTCTCCTCCGTCCTCCCCTCCCCTTCTTCCCCCTGCTTCCCTCCTATGCCCCCAGGAACAACGCAGCATTGAGGGGGCCTTAGAGGGCAGGGGATCTGACCTTGGAGCCCCACAGGCTTCCCAGGCCAATTGGGCAGGAAAAATACTTGATCCTCCGAGTCCCCAAGGGCCCCTCCAGGCATGGGAACCCCTCTCCGCCTCCCAGCCACCCCTCAGTGGTGCTGGTCCTGTCCGGCCTCCACTTCTCCTCCCCCCTCACTCCCCCCATGTCCTACCCGGTCACTCGGGGGGTTCCTCCCATCTCCTTGGGCATGAAGGTTACCCCACGAGCATCTGGCAGGCACCCTAGTTTGGGGGAGACGTGAACTCTGCATCCTCCCCCACTGCCATCTTGACTCCGCCCTCTATATATTATTCTGGATACTGATTCTTTGTCAGATATGTGGTTTGCCAGCATTTTCTCCCAGTCTCTAGTTTGTCTTTTCATCTTCTTAACAGGGTATTTTACAGAGCAAAATTTCGAATTTTGATGAAGTCCAGCTTAACAGTTTTCCCTTTTGTAGATTGTGCTTTTGGTATCGAGTTTAGAAACTCTTGGCTTAACCCTAAATCCTGAAGATTTCCTCTTATTTTTTTCTAAAGGATTTATAGTTTTACATTTCACATTTAAGTCCATGATCCACTTTGAATTAGGTGTGAAGTTTAGGTCCAGGTTCACTTTTCACCTCTAGATGTCAGATTGCTCCAGCACCCTTTGCTGAAAAGGCTATCCTTCCTCCATTGAATTGCCTTTGCACCTTTGTCAAAAATCAGTTGGGCATTTTTGTGTGAGTCTATTTCTTGGTCCTCTGTTCTGTTCTGTTGATCTGTATCTATCTCTGTGCCAGTACTGCACAGTCTTGATTACTATAGTTATATAACAGGTCTGGAAATCAAGCAGACTGTTCTTCCCACTTTACTCTTTTTTTTCATAATTGTTTTAATTATACTAGTTCTTTGCTTCTCCATATAAATGTTAGAATAATTTTGTCAGTATCTACAAAATATCTTGGCAAGGTTTTGATAGAAATTTCGTTAAACCTGTGTATCAAATTGAAGAGAATCGACATCTTTACTATTTTGAGTCTTCCAAACCATTACATTCCAGTCCAAATGTAGTCTTTCTCTCCATTTTTTACATCTTTCATTAGAATTTTCTAGTTTTCAGTAAATAAGTCCTTATGTTTTATTTAATTTACCTGTATTCCATTTTTTGAGCAGTTATAAATTGCATTGTATTTTTAATTGCTGGTGATCATTGCTAGTATATAGAAATACAATTGATTTTTGAATGGTTATCTTGTATCCTGCAACCTTGCCAAACTCATTTATTAGTTGTAGGACGATTTTTTTTGTAGATTCCTTGGGATTTTCTACATAGAAAATTCTAGCAAATAGCAACATTTTTATTTTTTTTTTTTGTGATTATTAAGTTGTGTCACTTTTAGTTAATACTCTTAGGTCAGGCACACCTTCATTTTTTCCTTTATAAACTGTATGCCTTTCATTTGCTTTTCTTGCCTTATTGCAGTGATTAGAACTTCCAGTACTATGCTGAATAAGACGTGAGATATCCTTGATGAGAGTGGACATCCTTTGTTTGTTCCTGATCTTAGAGGGAAAGCATTCAGTCTTTCACAATTAAATATTAATGTTAGCTCTAGGTTTCCTGTAGATGCTTTTTATCAAGTTTAGGGAGTTCCCTCTATTCCTAGTTTTCTGAGAGTCTTTAAAATCGTGAATGAGTATTGTATTTTGTCAGATGCTTTTTATGAGGCCATTAATGTGACCATAAAATTTTTCTCCTTTAGCCTGATGATATGATGAATAACATTGATTGATTTAAATATTGAGCCAGGCTTACATATCTGGAATAAATTCTCTTTGGTCATGATATATAATTCTTTTCTTATATTGCTGTATTCTATGTGCTAAAATTTTGTTAAGGATTTTTGCATCTATATTTATGAGTGATGTTAGTTTGTAGCTTTATTTTTATGCTGTCGTTTTCTGGTTTTGGTATCAGGGTACTCCTAGCTTCATAAAATGAATTGGAAAGTGTACTTCTCTTCTGGAAGAGATTATGTAGAATTAGTGTTAATTCTTCTTTAAAGTTCTGATAGAATTCCCTGTGAAGCTGTCTGGGCATGGAGATTTCTTTTTCAGAATTTTTAACTTTTGAATTCATTTTTCTTAATAGTTACAGGTCTATTCAAATGATCTATTTCACTTTGGATGAGGTGTAGTAATTTGTTCTTTTCAAGAAATTGATTCATTTAATCTAAGTTGTTAAATATATGTCTGTTGTGTTGTTTGTGGTATCCCTTTTGATGTCTGCATTGTTTGTAATGACATTCCCTGCTTTGTTCTTTTTGTTTTTTTAATAAATTCATTTATTTATTTATTTTTGACTGTGTTGGGTCTTCGTTGCTGCATGCAGGCCTTCTCTAGTTGCGGTGAGCAGGGGCTACTCTTTGTGGTAGTGCACGGGCTTCTCATTGCAGTGGTTTCTCTTGCTGTGGAGCATGGGCTCTAGGCATGCAGGCTTCAGTAGTTGTGGCATGCAGGCTTAGTAGTTGTGGCTCACGGGGTCTAGAGCTCAGGCTCAGTAGTGGTGGTGCACGGGCCTAGTTGCTCCATGGCATGTGGGATCTTCCTGGCCCAGGGCTCGAACCTGTGTCCCCTGCTTTGGCAGGCGGATTCTTAACCACTGCACCACCAGGAAAGTCTCCCCTGCTTTGTTCTTGATATTGTTAATTCGAGTCTCATCTTTTTTTCTTTTTTTTGTCCTTTTTTTGTCCTAGTCTTGCTAGAAATTGGTCAATTTTACTTATCTTTTAAAAGAATCAGGTTTTTGGTTTCACTGCATTTTCTCTTGTTTTTCTGCTATCAATGTCGTTGCTTATACTCTTAACTTATTTCCTGTCTTCTGCTTGGTTTGGGTTTATTTTGATATTCTTTTCATATATTTTTGAGAAAGAAGTTCAGATTATTGATTTGAGACTTTTCATTTTATCTAATATAACATTTAATGTTATACAAATTTCACTCTCAGCAATGCCTTAGCACAGATTTTGAAATATTGCACTTTCATTTTTATTTAGTTCAATATATGTTTTAGTTTTCCTTGAGACTTCCTGTTTGACACATGGATTACTTAAAAGTGTATTTAACTTCAAAGAGTTTGACAATTTTTCCGTTTTTTTTCTCTTATATTTAGAGTTTGATTCCACTGTGGTCACAGTGCACACTCTACATAAGTTCAATTATTTTAATTTTGTTGAGGTTTATTTTATGGCCCAGAATATAGTCTACCTTGGTGTATGTCTCATGGACTATTGTAAAGAATGTATATTCTGCTGTTGTGGGTTTGAATGCTTTCTAAATGTCAATGAGATCCTGTTAGTTGATGATGTTGTTGAGTTCTTTCATATTCTTGCTGGATTTATGTCTAGCTACTTTATCAATTTTTGAGAGAGGAATGCTAAATTCCCCAACTATAATTATGGATTTGTCTATTTCTCCACTCAGTTCTATCAGTTTTTGCTTCACATTTTTGTAGCTCTGTTGTTTGATGCATACGCATTTAAGATTGTTATCTTTTTGGTGGAGAACTTTTTGTCATTACATAATGTGCTTCTCTGTGTCTGGTAATTTCCTTTGCTTTGAGGTATACTTCATCTGACAATATAACCACTCCTACTTTCTTTTAAAAAATAAACCTTTTATTTTAGGATAGATTTACTGTTACAGAAAAGTTGTGAAGAGAGTAAAGAGAGTTTCCATATACCCCACTCTCAGTTTCCCTTATTATCCAACATCTTACATTAGTATAATATATTTGTCACAGGTAATGAACCAATACTGCTATATTATTATTAACTAAAGCCTATACTTTATTCAGATTTCCTTAGTTTTTACCTAATGTCCTTTTTCTGTCTGAGATTCCATTCAGGTTACCACATTACACTTAGTCATAATGTCTCCTTAGAATTCTCTTCTCTGTGATTTCTCATACCTTCTTTGTTTTTGATGACCTTGACAATTTTGAGGAGTGCAGGTAAGATATTTTGTAGGATGTCCCTCAAATGGGATTTGTCTGATGTTTTTCTCATAATTAAATTGGGGTTATGGGTTTTAGGGAGGAAGATCACAGAGTTAAAGTGCCATTCTCATCACGTCATGTCAGTAGTACATACTATCAACATGATCTTTCATTGTTGATGTTAACCTTGATCACCTTGATGAGATGGTGTTTGTCAGGTTTCTCCACTATAAAGTTACTCTCCCCCACCCCTCCCCTTCCATACTGTCCTTCTTGGAAAGGAAGTCATTATGCACAGTCTCATTCCCAGTGAGGAGCGATGTTCCATCTCCCTGAGGGCAGAGTATCAACACAAATTATTTGAAACTCTTCTGCATGGGAGATTTGTCTGTATTCTCCATTTATTTATGTATTGAATCATTTTTTTTTAAATAGCAGCACGGACTCAAAGATATTAATTGTATTGGAGAATGGTACTGGAAACCAAGATTGGGGCACTAGGTATGATCCTGGGATGTCATTACTTCTAGGCCCTCTCAGCTGAGACAGCAGAAAAACCTGTTTGTGTGTACTAACCTGTGTACATACACATATCTATAAATACTGTATTTCTGTATGTATCCACTTGTATCAATATTAGGCTAAACATGAGTTTACACTGATTTTTCTCCAACTCTAATCCATCACCCGTGGATCCTTCTGGGCTTCTCCCTTGCTTGTCTGTAACCTCCCGTTCCAACAGTGAGAAACCTGGCTTCCAACACTCACCATCCATTTACTTAATTGTTCAAGTCCAGTATACATAGATATCCGTGTCAGAATTGTTAACCCATACCATACCTCTGTGGGAAACAACCGTCGGTGAGAGGACGGTGCTTATGCACAGTTCTTTTTGCCTTTACTCACAAAATTTCCATTTATTTCCAAACTTATTTACCTTCTTCCCTCCCTTCATGGAGGTTGTTTACACATTTGTAATACAGTTACATTGCTTCATCACAGTCTGCACTCCATCCTGGGCTCCCTTGACCTCCTAAATGATTTTTTTCAATTTTGCGTACATTACGTACATCTCTTTCAGAGAGATTTGAAAGGAGGGACAGGTGAGGAGGTTGCCAGGGGAGGAGGAGAGTTACAAAACGGTTCAGAACTCTCAAAGAAAGATCGCTTGCTAGCAGAAATTTTTTCCTAAGCATCTCTCCTCCGGAGCCCCCATCCACCATTCCCACACTGCATGTGGGTCTCACTTCCAGAGGCAGCTGTCTCATGTTCAGTTCATGACACCTTCAGAAGCTCTGCTAATAACTGCAGATCGGAAAAGCATTCGGCCTGTGGCTTCCATCACCTGTGGCTTCTCAACATGAAATTAAAGGCAGCAGCAAGTAATTGAAGCTGGTGCCTCCTCCCAAAGTTCAGCTGCTGCCAAGGGACCTGACCTATGCACCACCTCCCCCCCCCCGTCACTCCCACCTCCCATCCTGGGATTGAGCAAACTACAGGATTGGCTTTTTCACAAACATGAGACTGACGTCACTCTGTCAGCGCTTGGCTAGGTCAGTTAGCTAAGGCTGAGTGAGCTGCCCTGCCTTGCCCAGTCCAGGCCACAACAGGGTCTGGTCTTTCCAGACCTAGGTCTGCCGGAAGGTGACCCTTTCAGCCAGAGCACAGCTCCATGACCCCCTTCTCAGGAAGCCTCTGGAGCTGGCCGAGCCAGGGGGCTCCCCCAGGCCTTGCCTGAAGTGCAGGGCTTGGAGAAGAATGTTGCCAGCCCTCTGTCCCAGCAGGACCATGAAAGCCTCCGCGAGCTGCCTCTGCCCTGGTGGATGGGGTTGGAGGGCAATGCTTTCCTCCCAGGAGAGAAGCCTACTGACTGTAGGTTCATGGGGGAGAAAGAAAAAGGGAGGGGATCCTCTCATGGTGCCCACATGGCCCTGACCAGGGTCACTGGTGACATTTCATAGTCACATGGACAAATTCAGGTGTGTAAAGAAAAAGGCAGTTTGGATTTGCTGAAGCTTTGGTTACAAGAGGTGAGGTGTCAAGGATATCATCACAGTTTTTGGCTTGAGCTAAGAAAGGATGGAGTCGCTGAGGTATTAGGAGGAGTACCTTTTGGGTGGAAATTGGGAGTGATAGTTTGGGAAGGAGGCAGTTGGATTTACGAGCCTGGAGGTCGGGGGAGAGGACCAGGCTGGAGATATAAACGTAGGAGGCATCAGCTGGCTCCGACATTCTTTCCTCAACTACTTCATACCTGGCAGAGGCCCCACTCCCCGTGATGTGTTGGATGCTCTCTCCCCTGGGTCCCCTACCACCTGCCCTCTCTCCCTGCAGAGTCGCAAGCTGGCAGGCAGGGTGTGGACCTCTGCCCCTATCAGCCGGGCTCCTGGGCCCACGAGCTCTCTCTGTGTTTGGGTCCCAAACAGAACACCCTCCGATAAGATGCCCCAGCCCACTCATGGGTGCCCACTCACACTGGCCAAGTGTCATGGAAGGAATGTGGGGGCAGCTGGGCCCGAATCACAAGACAGAAACACACAGGACACGTATGTCACTCCAGGAAGTGCCTTATGAAAGGGAGAAGCCCGAATAGGCAAAAGGCCACGGGGTGTGGGGATGGGGTAGGGGAGGGTGGGGTGGGCTCAGAGGAAACCGGCACTGGTGACTCAGCCTGCAGTTCTATTGGACGCAGCATGTGTTACCAGAGAAAACAAATTCCTCATGCAGGTTTATCTCCTGTGGAGGAGGGATAATCAGCAGCAGGAAGTGGCAGAGGAGGAAGGCCAGGAGCTCCTGCCCCAGCCCAAGGCTGGTGCCAAGGTCCGCTAGGCAGAGCAGACAGTGGTCCAGGAACACCTGCTCCCAGGATGGGGGCCTCTGGTGGCCCCGGGTAGGGGAGAGGCCCCATACTGCACAAGTCATATCAGGCCCAGCCCAGGTCACCTGGGGTGGGTGGCCACTAGGGAGGTGGAGAGTCCTGTGGAAACACTGAGGGGCAGAGGGGAGACAAGTTAAAGCAAATGTAGGCGCAGAATTTCTGAGGCACCGTGTGAAAATCTCCATGGTGACACTCTGAGCTTTGAGTGGGAAGTCTGTTACTCTTGACAGTACAGGGAAGCACAGCTCACATTAATGTGAATGGCGGTCCCCGGGTTTGTGTAGTGCACAACCTGCCCAACCATCCCTGGGGGCTCTGGGTGCAAGGTCCCAATTCTCCATCTATACGGTGGTAATTATGTTACAAGAGATAGGTTTCCATCCTCAGCAGGTACATTTGGGAGAACATATCCCTGGGAGCCACAAGTAACACTTACTAGGACCTGTTCACTAGAGCAAGTCACACCTTGACAATGGCCAAATGGGAACCACTCTTAGCTTTTCCTCTGCCCCTTCTTTCTTTTGCTCCAGTGGTTCTCACAGTGTGGTCCCCAGCCCAGCAACAGCAGCACCACCTGGGAACTTGGAGATACAAATTCTTGGGCCCTCCCAGGACCTAATGAATCAGAAATTCTGGGGTTGGGGCCCAGCCAGCTGTGTTTAACAGTTCTCCAGGGGATTCTGATGCCCTCTAGTTTGAGGGAGACCCACACAGCATGGAGACAGGAGGTTTTCTGCCTTAGAATCACCTGGGGAACTTTTAAAAATGCCCATGCCTGTGTCCCACCCCCAGAGATTCAGATTTCATTGGTCTGAAGTCCAGCCTGGGCAACAGGATTTTCAGCTGCCTGCCAGCCAAAAACTTGCTTTCTGAAGCACTAGAAAGTGGCTCAGTGTCACTGTCTGGGACCAGAGGGTCGGTCCTTGGGTGGAGGCTGTACCTGACATCTCATAAGTCTGCCCCTTACACCTGGGGAGGCAGCTCAGCGGACGGAGAGGTCCCTGGGCCCTGGGGTGCAGATCATGCAGATTCCATGGGCACCTTCCCCAGAGATCCTAATTCAGCAGGTCTAGAGTAGGACCTGGTGAGCATTGTCCCTGGAGATTTGGATGTGGGGTTGAGGAATCCCCTCTGAGAACCTCAGGTCACGAACACCAGGTTCTATTTCCATCTCCACCATTCACCAGCCACGTGTCCCCAGCAGGTCACTTCATCAACTGTCACTTCATCTATGACTGTCCTGGTCACCTCAGGGCTGTGCTGAGACCACATAGAGATGGTCGGTCAGGACTGACCATTGTGGGTGGTGGGACAGAGGTAAGGAATTGCTGGAGTGTCCCTCCGTCTGCCTGACAGTTGAGCTCGTGTGGGAGCCCTTAGTCAGAGTGCCTAGCTGGGTGGATAGAACCTTGGCTGAAAGAGCAGAATCAGGGTGGGTGGGTGTCTCTCCCAGCTCCTCGGGAATGGGTGGTGGGGTGTGCAGTGGGGGAAGGGGCAGGTCCTGAGGTCCTGGGAGCCACATCCAAGACCAAAATCCATGGGTAACCAAGGAGACTTCTTTTCCAATGGGATCCACAACTGTTGGGACTTGGGGCTCCTGTGTTCAGCTGCCCCTGCCGACACCTGCCTCAGCCACTTAGCCTGATAGGAGTTCGTTTTCTCCCAGCACGAGGCCAGAAGCAGACCGGCTGGTGGAGCTGCCTGAGGGGACACCGGGGATACAGGATCCTTTGAATTCCGGGCTCTGTCATCCTCAGTCACCGGATGGCCACCCCCGGCCGGACTTCACTTCTGCATTCAGGCAGGAAGAGTAGGAAGCAGCCAGGAGACAGGGCGGTGACTGTGTCTGGAACCAGCCCGTCCCCAGCATGCCAGACCCCTGCCATGTGGAACTCATTGGTGAACTTGATCACAAGCAAGGCCCAGCTGCTGGGGAAGCTGGGGAGAGGGGCTGCCTGGGACAAAATACAGGGGTGAGGCTGGAGGAAGAGGTATCGCGGGCTCCCGGGCTGGTGGCTCTCCTTGGCCATTTATTCCACAGCAGGGTCACTCAGACCCCCAGAGGCACAACAGGGCTTCCTGCTCCTCCGCACCCAATGCCCTGGCCCCCTAAAGCCCAGGACGCAACCCGAGGGTCCGTGCCATTGGATAAAGACACCGACTGGGAACAGCTCCCTTAGGCCATTATGGATGAGCCACGTGTCCTGGAACACATCCCTGTGCCCTGGAGCCTTGGTTTCCATGACTTTCCCTGCCTGCCCATTGGTGCTTCTACAAATCAAACGAGGAGATCATTGTGGGAACAGTGAAAGGGTGAAAAGTCTGGTCAAAGTGCCAGGCAATAAACCCTGCCTCGCTCTCTTCCATCCTCCAGAGTTTCTCACCATCTCTCCATCCCTGCTCAGGTGGGACTTGCATTCTCATCCTCCTCTCCTCTGTGGCTCCTGGCAGGCACCTGTGTCTCCCTCTCACAGTCCTGGCAGCCCGGCAGCCCGGCCCCTCTGGGCTGGGGTCTTGTCACTGCGGGCTCCACCCTGAGTGCCTGCCTCAGGCTCCACACGGTGGCCATGGCCTGGTTGCGCAGTGGTTGAGAGTCCGCCTGCCGATGCAGGGGAGATGGGTTCGTGGGGTCTGACCAAGAACCCTGTGGGGTCACAGGGGGTCTGACCTTGGTCGCGGCGGGCCTTCCTCATCAGCACTTCTTCACCTGTCAGGAGGAGATAATAATGGAGGCAAGGCAAGCAAAAGGCCCAGCACTCAGCAAACCTAAACAGCCCTCGAAATGCTTCATATCAAAATGCTTTTTCCCCCTTTTGAAAACACGAATGGAGCGAGAATGGACAGGTCGAGAGAGGGAACAAGGTCACAGCTTCGGTGGCCAGGGAGGAGGAGAGACGGGAGGGAAATGAGGGTGCTCCCTGAAGGCACCAGGGCGGGGCCTCTGAGGGGCATCCGAGGGGAAGGGGTGGCTGAGGACGGGCCACTCCACTCAGCAGGCATGCGGTCAGGTGGGTGTTCAGAGCACTCTGCAGGTCGTACCTCTCAATGGCTGCCAGCCTCACAGGGGCGCAGGGAGGGAGGGGCTGTGGGCATGACAAGATCCCATTTATTAGGTATGAGGAGGGCACCCTAACATCTGGGCTGGGAATCTGGGTCACCGCTGCTGCCACCCACTCCTGGGGGCGACCTGGGGGCCATCCTGGGGACCCTGACCTCCTCATTGCAGCAGAGATGGTCCAGATGACCTTCATCAGACAGAACAGACCTGAAGGATGACCCCATCTCCCTAGCAAGCGCCTCTCTTCCCAGCCTGGGACTTTGCTGTTCGTTTTATGGCAGTTCGTCTTGAGAGTTTTCCTGCTTGTCACAGGGAAGTCAGGACCTTTCTACTAGGACAGGTGTCAACCTTGCTTTTTTGCATTCCTCTGACTTGGTGGGAAGAGAGGGCAGGCCGAGCCTGTGATCTGTGATCACACAACCAGAAAAAGGCTGCTCTAACAGTGAGGGGCTTTGGGGCTTTGATCTTAGCAAGGAGACGGCTGGAGGGGCATCGTCTGCTCCTTGTCTCCCAGCAGGTGGTGGTGGATTTGTTCTGAATGTGGCTTGTCCTTCCTGTGAGCTGCTGACCCCACTGGGGGAGAGAGGGTGCAGACTAAAGCAGCAGAGACTGGGTTTAGACACAGTGGGTAGTTTCTGACTACAAGGCAAAGACGACTAATCACCGGCAAATGTTGCAGAGAAGAGGAACGCAGGCTAGCGGTGGTCCTGGACCAGGGATTATTTTGATAAATTATTTCTAAAAATTTTTAAACCAATACCCTACATGGTACCATAACTCAAACACTACAGCAGTGGTTCTCCATGTGGTCCCTGGACCAGCTGATGCTCCTGGAGACTTGCTGAAAATGTACATTCAGGGGCCCACCCCAGACCTTCTGGATCAGCACTCTGGGGGTGGGCCTGGCAGGCTGTGTTTAAACAAGATCCTCAAGGAGATCCCGAGAATCCTGGAACACAGAGACGAGACAATGGAAGGTAAACGTCTTCCTGCTCTCCGTGTTCCTCCTCCCTTTCTCAGTTCATATCCTCACACAGATGAGAGCATATCCTTCTACACACCGCCCAGCACTTCACCTTTTCCCAGAATAAATGTCAATATATCCTAAATGACCCCTACTCCCACCCCAATGCCAGAATTTATGAATCAACCTCATTCCTTCTAACGGTTGCGTGGAATTCTGTTGCAGGGGCAGGGGGCGTAATTTGTCCAACCATCACCCTATCAGAGGCGTTTAGGCTGTCTCTAGGTTTTTACTGTTTTCAAAGGCTGGTGCAATGACATCTATCGGGGAGTCTGTTTGTGGGCAGATAGCTAGTGGTGGCATCGCTGAGAGGAATGAGATTTGCGATGCCAATTTTCTTTAGATCCTTCCAGACGCTAGACACCTATAAAACCTGTTCCATTAGTTTATACTCCCTCCCAAAATATAGAAAAATTTCCCTTTCCCACTCTTTCATCAGTACTGAACTTATAAAACTTTTCCATTTTGCTGCTCTGATAGGTGAAAAAAATGGAGATTCAGAGTTTGACTTGCATTTCTTCAAGTGTTAGTATCCCTGGGTGATTCTTCATGTGTCAGTAGCCAGTTCTATTTTTTTCTGTGAGCTGTCTATTCATAGCTTTTCTTTCTTTTTCCCTCCCATTTTTCCTTTGGGTTATTAGACTTTTTCTTATTGATTCGGAAGAGCTCATTACATTTTAAGGAAAGTGGTTAATTGTCATATATTACACATGGTTTTCCCTGGTATTTCCTTTGTCTTTTGTCTGAAATTTTGTGCTTTGTGGTTGTTGTTGTTTTTATTATTATTGGCCATGAAGGAGTTTCCTTGTAGGATATTAAATATATCAGTCTTTTCTTTTAATGTTTCTGGATTTGTGTCATGCTTTAAAAAGCCTTTCCCATTTTGAGATTTTTAAAATATCCCCTATGTTTTCCTAAAGTCATTGGATAAGAGCCTGAGCTCCAGGGCTGGACAGCCTGGGTTCCAATCTCAGCTCTCCTGCTTCCTGAGTGACCCTCACTTTTATACTCCGTAAAGTGGGGATAGGGTGTGTGCTTCTCTCTGGGGTGCCTCCTCACATCTCAACCCAAAGAAGGTTTAAAGATAAATTAGAAAGATTGACTGGTGGCCTGCTGGAGAGGAGGCTGAACCTCACAGATCCACAGTCTCCCAACTCCAAGAATGAGGGGCTTTCCTTGGGCCTGGATACATGCTTGCTTCCTCCACCACTGACTCTCAGCCTAGAGGTGGGGGGTCCCCAGGAGAGGGCTGCAGGCTCTGCCCCTGAGATCGGCAAGCCCCAGAGGGACTGTGAGTCCCTGGAACCCTGTTCGGGGCTAAACTGGAAATTCATGTGTTGAAGTCCTAACCCCCAGGACCTCTGAATGTAGCCATATTTGGAGATAGACTCTTTAAAGAGTTAATTAAATTAAAATGAGGTCATTAAGTGGGTCCTAATCCAATTTGACTGGTGTCCTTATCAGAAGAGGAAATTTGGACACAGTCACAGACAAAGGGAGACACCATGAAGACACAGGGAGAAGACAGCCATCTACAAGCCAAGGAGAGAGGCCTGGAGCAGACACTTCCCTCCCAGCCCTGAGAGGGGACCAACCCTGCCGATGCCTCAGTCATGGACTTCCAGCCTCTAGAACTGGGAGAAGACAGACGTCTGTCATTTGAGGCCCCGGTGGTGTTTTATGACCTCAGCCCCCGCAGACGAAGGCAGGGGCTCTGAAGGGCCTGCTCTGGGCAGTCCAGTTCAGTCCTCCGACTCTCTGGGCCCCACATGAGGGTGGGGTTACCTCGGTGGCTTGTCTACCCCTTACCTGCTGCTGAAGACAATGACCCAACTTCAGACAGCTGCTCTTGCTGCTCTCCCCTCCCCCCACCGAATGATCTGAAAGATAATATGTGAGGCTTTGGGTCTGGACTGAGATCAAAGCCAAAGGACAGGTGCTCAGGCACAGCGTGAGGGCCTGTCCTTCACCAAGCAAGGGCGGGGACGCCCACGTGGGACTCCCGAAAGGCCCCACAGACCCCCAGGGGCCTGGAGACAGCTGCACAAGATCAGATGTAGGGGTGCAGGAAGCCAGTAGCCCCCCGGGTCCCATGCTGGATGGGCAGCACAGAAGGGTGGCTGGAGGTTAATGTGGGGGAGGGGTGATGGGGCAGAGACAGCCTTGTCCTGGCGCCGACACTTCCAGTCTTCCTGGCCTGCAGGGCTCCTGTGGACGGTGGGCATGTCCTGCGCACCCTGAGAATGCTCTTGGGTGCCCCTTCCTCTGTCCCCAACCCTGACCCCAGAGTGGGAGCAAACCAAACCAAGGGAAAGGCAGGCACTGGCAGGGCAATCTGGGAAGGCTGGGTTGTGTCTTCAAGGGTGGTGACTGGAGTCCCCGTGCTGGAGGAGTGACAGATCTCAGTGGAGGACAGACCTGCCAACCAAATTCAGGAGACAGCCCTGTGTGGACTGTCAGTGCTTCCCTTTACTGCTCCTGTGACCCCCGGCAGAGACAGAGGTTCTCCATACAGGGCAGGGCAGGGGGCTCAAGGGCTTCCATGGAATGAGGGCCCTTCCCCTCTGAGACACCCGGACCTCGGCCTGGGTGGGGATCCTCCCCTGGCCTTGAGGGCCTGGGGAGTCCCCACCCACCACCGCAGGCTGAGCTGGGGGTGGGGTGCACGGCGGGGTGCACCCTCCTCCTGTGATTTGGCCCCGAGGCCAGGGCTGGCCCAGGTGTTGTCCCCCACCCATCTATGCCCACTGTGGAGGCTGTCTCCAGCTGCCAATGAGTGGCTCCCAGCAGCTGCCCTGGCCTGGCCAGGTGTGGGTGGCCCGGGGCTGGCAGACAGCTGGGCAGGCTGAGCGCCACTTGTGAGGGGTAATAACCCAGTGCAGCAGGATAATCGCCCATTCCCGGGAGGCAGACGTGATCTCGTTAGCGATCGTACATCAATTTGGGGGAGGACTCTGTGCTCCCTGGGGCTGGGGGAGGTGCTCAAAGCCAGAGAAGATGCCCCGTCTGCTCCAGATGCAAACAGAACCAAGCTCCAGATTTTGGGGAAATAAAGGGAGAATTGGTGGGGAGACTGGGCATGCTTCACAGGACAGGAGGAGACTGGCTGGGCGGTGCTCCCTGGGCTGGTAGGCCACGCCTGGCTCCTCCGCAGCCGTGCTGACCCCCACCTGTGTGTCAGTGCTCAGGCTGCGTGCCCACCCGAATGGCCCTCCTCTGCCAGGAAGAGCGCTCATCCAGGCCATCTTGTCATCCTCTCTCTTTCCCCTGAGCTCCTGTGGGGCTGTCACCTGTACCATGGGAATGGGAAGGGAAGAACTGCCAATACCTCATGGCACAGGGGAAGCCTCTAAACTAGGTTATATGGTGGTCCATGTCTGCTGCTTGGCTGAATTCTGCTCTCCTAATGTCTTTCCTCTATCCCGGGGTTTACTACCCTTTTTCTGAAGCATGGCCACTTTTGAGAACCTGGTAGAAGCTATCAACCTCTTCCTAGATAAACATATGTAAAAATAAAATGTTGTTTTCAGTATCTAGGAGTGCGTGGATCCTCCGAAGTCCATCCATGGATCTTCCAAGCCAGTGGTTTCCATAGCGTGCATCAGAATCATTTGGGACTTGTCCAAAACACAGATGTCCAGGCTCTACCAGCTGATCTGGGGCAGGGCTGAGCAATCTATGCTCTGGCCCAGGTCCCAGGTTGTTCTGATGCAGGTTCCAGAACCACACTTTGAGAAACACAGCTGGAGGAGTCCATGGCGCGCAGGTGAGGACCCTGCTCCAGACCCATCTCCATTTGCTGCGGCTCCAGATACACAGGTCTTGACATCCCAAAGGAAGCTGCAAGCTCCCTGGCAAAAGGAATGGCATTTTAAATATCTCCGCATCCAACCCCAATGACACAAGACCTCATCTGGTTAGGTCTCATTGATTGTCAAAACTCCTTAAGGTTCCCCAAGGAGAACTGGAGAAGTGGAGAAGATCTACAGCCCAGTCAATATGGGGAGAACTTATTACTTCTTCTACCACCAGGGGGTCAAGGAACATTGCCTTGTTGTGATATGGCGGGATTCCATCCCCTCTTCTCCCTTCTTCCACCATTGTGGGCACTGAGTCACTGGGGTCCATCTCCAGGAGAAGGGTCCTTGCATAGGTAGAAATCATGACCAGGGCTCCTGACTTTCCAACCCAGGATCCAGTGGCTGGTGCAAGCTGCTGGTTGGGGGACTGTGTGTGTGTTGGCATTGTTATACCTCTGTATTAGCTAGTTTGAATTTGGAATTCTACTCTGACTGACTAACTTTTACTCTAATTAGAACAGTAGGGTTTGTTCCTAATCTGCAACCATTTAATCCTCTGTCTCATTAATTGTACAAAGGTCTTTATGAATATGTAGATTGAAAAGGGAATAAAAGATTATTTGACCTTGAAGAAACACATATAAAATAGGTGCACACTCTCCCAGCCTCCTGCTTCCTTTTATCATGCAGATGCAAAAACCGGTCTGGCTCCAAATCAGGCTATTGTAAGTTATCAGCAATCTTGAAGCCAATTAGGTTACAGCATTCTGATGAGCCATAGAAGTTTAATAATTAGTATCATATTTATATGCGAGCTGCTTGCTATGAATTTGCATGTAAATAAAAATGTAGTTATCAAAACCAGCTAGAAACAGCCCACTGATGAAAAATCTCAAAAAGGTCCAACGTGAAAAAGGAAAATGCCTGTGAATGAAAAGGTTAAGTGTTGCCAGTGTGAAGTTGAGTCCTTTATGAAGAACACTCGTTTCAGGGGTAAATGGCCTTTTGAATAGACCTCACTTCTTCCCATTTAGAAATACTGGTTAGATGGTTAGGATCCTGGCCCTGCCACCAACCAGCTGGGACCTCCCTGAGTCTCAATCTCCGTGTCTATAAAATGGGGGAAGATCCCACCTTCCCCACAGGCCTGTGAGGCTTAGGTTAAATAAGACTGAACGTGGAGCTCCTGGTACACAGACTGCCCATAAAATATCCATTTTAAATTTTCCTTTCTTCCCTCTGACAACCTACATGGAAGACTAGGGAGCAAATATTTTCTGAGCAGCCAAATTGACCCACAGAGAGAAATCTGTCCCTGTTTCCAAGGAGAATGGGAGAAATAGCAAACCTATTTAGCAAACCACTGGCTTGCTCTGCACCAAGTGGGGTACATAAGTCAGAGCTAGTGGTTTGCTGGGTTTGGACCTGATGTGTTAATAGCCTCCCTTTCACTTTCAGAGCACCCCAGTTTAAACCATAAATTATACAGTCACTGTGTCAGGGCTGAGTTGCTCAGGACACCTAGGAAAGTCTTTAGAGGCTGCACTGGAGAAGAGGACAGGATAGAAGGAGCTGCTGATGGGGAGAGAGGGACATGGTTCCTGAGGAATTGTGTTGTGCTTCTGTTGAATGCTGGGTGGCATCTCCTCTGGATCCCCCAAAGTCTTCAATAGGTTACCCCTTTTTATTAGCCTGCTGTGAAGTTAGGTCTCTCTGAGGAATATGAGGATTACTGAGGATGGCCCCAGGGTGGGGACATGGAAAGAAGATGAGGGCCACTTGTGGGAGCCCACACCTTCGGTTATACTTACGCCTGGTGTTCAATCAATACTTCCAGTGATGGCTGTACTGGGTGTTAAAACCCAGTCATTCTTCCAGACCATGGCCCAATTACCACTGCTGGTGCCCCAGCCCTTTTCCAGGGCCCCTCCCAGGTACCCAGCATCTAAAGAATTAACACTTGCCCTTCCCTAGGATGTGGGCTCCAGGATCCAACACAGCCCACTCTCTGCCATGTCTTCTGATTGGGTGTTGCTCCTCCAGTTACCGGGTTAAATGTTCTGATGTCAAATGTCTTATTGTCTATGTCTGCACCAAGCTCAAGGTTCATCTTTAAAGTAAAATTACTGATGACATCTGTCCTGGAGAAGATTCAGCCGCATCACCCTCCAAAGAGGAACCACATGCACCCTTTTCCAACTTGGTCCAGTAAGTATTTAAGCAAATATCTCGAAGGGGAGAGTTGGCCACCAAAGCAAGCACTGTCCTGCTCATGATTTTAGGTGCCCGGGGTGTCAGAGCCGGTGGGATGAGGCCACGGCCTGGGGAGCAGAGTGTTTTCCTGGCTAGCATGGGGCGTGATATTTGGCTCCTGGCCTTTGACATAGTTTACTAATCCTTTCCATGCCAGGAGTCTGCGAGGAAAGGCATGTGTGGCGAAGATGGGGTGGGGGGGGGA
>NW_020175700.1:2016662-2030098 GCF_003031525.2 Neophocaena asiaeorientalis asiaeorientalis | reverse complement strand
GGGGGTGGGGGGGGGGGAGTTTCTCTGCTTGCCCTTTCCTGAAACAGAAGAGGGGGATACATGACTACTATTGATTTTAATCTTTACACGTGTAGCACATGAGAGCTGAGCCATTTTAATAGTTAATCAGCAGTTTTCAGATGACATATTTCACATTCCTTTCTGTATGCAAACGCCAGTGAGAGAACTGCAAAAAGATCAACTCCATAGATGCTTGAGTGATGGAAAAAATAGTGACACAGTTTTTCCATTGCAAATCAAAAAGATATGATCTTATGTTAGTACAGGGAAATGTTTATGAGAAGTGATATTAAGGGGGGCAAAACAAAAGTTGGCATGTATACACTAATTAAAATGGGTAGAAACAGCTCTAAATACATCAACAAAGATCAGATGGAATCTCAAAGCTATGCCACTGGCTGGACTTTCTTCTGAATGCAAAGTTAAGTTTTGAATTGCTCTTATAAATATTAATTAGTGATCTGGACCTATAGTTCCAGGAGGAAGGTGGTATTCCCAAGGGCTCTCCAAGTGTTTTGCAGACATCTGGTGACAGGCCCTCTCCCAGGACAGACACCGAGGCCACCTCCCCTGATGTTGTGAGTGACCCATCTGAAGGTGACCTCAGCTGGGAGGGTTGGGAATGCTCTCCAAGATAGGAGGGTGAGAGAAGGAAGCAGAACAGGGCAACCCGTAAGCTCCAGCCCGTGCATGAAACATACCCAAGGGCAAGGGACAAATGTGCCCAAGGGGGCATGATCTGTGTCTGGCTGGACAAAAGGCACCGGTCCTTGTGTTGGCCTCCAGGGAGTAAATAAAGGGCTTGGGGATGGGGTGGGAGTGAGGCTGCACCCAACTCCACTTCGTACTGTTTGGATTAAAAAATAGCATGCAAGCATTTCCTATTCCAAAAACAAACTTATTATTTTAAATATTTAAATGGGCCTCATCGGCGCACACAGCCAGACTCCAAACAAGATGCCCTTAGAACGTTTAAACCCTGTCCACTCCTTTGGGTTCCCAGCTCGATTCCCTCCCTCACCGTTCCCCACCCCCACCCCACGGTTATGGCAGCTCCATCTGCAGTGGTTCATTGCATAGGGAGACAGTGTCTCAAAAGATTCATCCTTTTCCTTTCCTCATCCTCACACCCTACCTTTTCCCTAGTGGTCAGTCAGAGGCTGCCGGACCCTCATTGCTTTCAGAAGGAAAGTTATAGTGGGAATGAAAACAGCAACAAACAGCCAACGTGCTAAAAAAATAATCCAAGATAGCTTTTTGCAATCAAAAAGGAAGCCCAAGATAAGCATAGAGTTTGTATCTTAATAATAGTATAGAGGGAAGACAAAACATCCCCTTCCCCTAACCTAGGAGGGGCATGTGGGCTGGGGGCTAGGGATGGAGACTAGAGAAGAGAAGAGGTCTGAGGTAGAGTTGCCAGATAAAATATAGGAAGCTGGTTTAAAACTGATTTTCAGATAAACAATGAATAGTTTTTAGGTGTAAGTATGACTCAGATACTGCATGGTGTTGCTGCAGACAAAGAAACCTGCACAAAGGTTTTGGGTGGGGCTGGACCAAGGTGATTCCTCACCTCCCAGCTGCAATGATATCCCAGACGCTTGTCCACAAGCGACTGGCTTCTCCCTGGTATTAGAAACCATCATCCCAATGTTCTCATTTTAGGAAAGAAAATCCTGAGACCAGAGGGCTTGAACGAATCGCCCAGTCTCTTTAGCTGCCCACCCGGTCAGTGGCAGGTCTGGATGCCCACTGAGACCAAGAGCTCCTGCTGTGGCCTCGGGAGGATGCGGAAGGCTGGGGGATGCAGCCGCACTGCCTGCACCTGACTTCAACTTGGGACCTCAGGCTCCTTGCCGCTCAGATGAAGACACTGGACATGTAACTGCCTTGCCCTGTGTGTAACAGTGATAGGCTCTTTGTACTCTTTCACCTTTGGAAGCATCACTCATGGAGACATTCAAATCTCTGCTGGAACTGAGGTAGATGCCAATCCCTATGATGTAATCATGGGACCACGACCAGCAATATCTACATCACGAACCCACCCACTCAGGGTGTTGAATCCCCAAGTCAAAATGCCACCTGCCTGGGACAGATGCCTCCCGACATATTCCTTGTGGGCCTGCTTCCAAATTGGATCTCAAGAAAGCAGAGAAATGGAGGAAGAACCAAGTCTGGGAGTGGGCACTAGGATGAATCCATTTTACCCATGCATGAAACGAGGCATTGAGAGACCAAGTACTCTGCCTATGGTCACCCTGAGCTTCAGCAGAAGAGCCACAAGTTGCACCCATGCAGTCTGACCCCAGATCCTGGGTGCTGAATAACTTTCTGTTCTTCGTCTTTCTGGATGATCTCAACGGTGCCTGTGTGATGCCACAGTCCACGGCTGTCTGCTCTGGTCTCCCAGCTGCTAGGTGGGAGATGTGATTCCCAGGATGTGATTCCCCACTGCAGTATTGTGGAGGAACCCTCCACTCCCCATGCCCAGCTACCCCAAGTGGCAGCATTTGAGCACAAAGCTGTGCACCCTTCCACTTTCTCAGGTCTGGAAGGAGCCTTCTGAACCAAGCAGATGTAGCTGTATGGCAGCAAAGACAGGCAAATTCAGAACAAGAGCAAGCTACAAAGATGCATCACTGAGACTCTGTGCAAATGTATGCTGGGGACTATTTCAACCTCTCTTTTATAGATGGGAAAATTGAGGCAGAATGTGCTTGAAACGCTTGCCCAAGCTCACGCAGCAGACAAAAGAGCTGGGGTGGAACCCAGCTGGCTTGAAGCTCTACCCATGGGCCAGCAGCAATGCCATCACCTGGGAGCTTGCTAGAAATGCAGAGCTTCTGATCCCTCCTCAACTCCTCGATCACCTTCTGCTTCTAACAAGGTCCCAGGTAGTTCATCTGCACGTTCCAGTTTGAGAAGTGAGCCCCAGAAATCAGTCTTATGTTCCATCTGGGTTTATTGGACCATGAAGCCAACGTCAGGAGCATGGCTGGCAGGAATCTTTTTGCTTAGTGCTATATTTACAGCACCTAGAACAAGGCCTGGCATATAGTAGACACTCAATAAATGTTTACTGAGTGAATGAATAAATGAACGAATGAATTTGGGTATGTCTGGTTTAGGCTCTAGGCTCAGAATTACCTCGAAGACCTTCTCCCATATCACCACGGGGTTTCTGCCAGGGCTGGGGCCCCTCCTTCCTGGGCTGTCTTGTTGGAAGGTGCCTCCGTTGTGGGGATTACACATTGTTTGGGATTATCTGCTTCCTTCATTAGTGGGGGTAATCAGCAGTGGCAACATCGGCCCAATGTTGAATAAAATCACAAAAATTCCCGAAATCTCCCAGGAAGCAGCCTGTCTCCCAGCGACGTTCTTCATTTCTTCCATTTGTTCATTAAACCTTCCCCATCTTGGGCTGTTGTTCCGCCGCTCACATATCTCAGCTCTTTCACATAACTGAGAGTTATTTCAGCAACATTTCTCCAGCGTCTGCGAAGGGTTTTATTTTTGTTCAGTGAAAAGCCTTCAAAGCCCTCTCTCTGAGCTTTGAGTTTGGCGTGGACAGAGTGAATCATTTAATGGGAATTGTTATGTTTTTTCAAGGAGGAATTATTCTCAGCAAAGTCTAGGACTGGCCCGAAGGAGACAGCCAGACATCTCCAGTTAGAACGAGCCTCCTGCTGTTCCCGGGTAAATCAAAGAGGAACAGGCAGCTCCTGGCCCCCGCCAGCCCATGAAAGGCCTGACCCCAGCCTTTCATGTGCAGCGGCCACAGGGAGGAGAGAAAGCACAAAACCAGAACAAACCCCCCAAAGTAAAGGCTTAAAATGAAACCATTTCACAAGGACAATACTCTGTTCTTTAAACTCTACCGAAGAACAAATGGGTGTCTTTTTTCAGTGGAAAGACTGGATTCGGGCTTTCATCCTCAGAGGCCTTTATTTTGGGTACCTCCCCCACCTTCACTCCTTTCATTATTTCAGAACTTCTTAGAGGCTGGGGTGGGGGGCTGGGGAGGTGGACAAGAGCCTCCAACCCGCCCCAGGTGGGGACCCACGGCCTGGGTCTGGGGACATGGGTGTTGGGCCAGCTCGGGTTTGGGGAATAATGAAGGGTCTACCTTTATATCTGCGCAGTCAGTCAGGAGAAGATAAAGTCAGGGAAATCACAGCGCCAGTACCCTCTCCATCCCCAAAGCGGGGAGCTGCCCTGCTGTCTGCGTTACAGCGTATGTTCACAGGGAGAGTCATCACACAGTTGGTGCAGCTGGGTGGAAATCTGGATGTTAAAATAAAATACTGTCATGCAGTGCCCCTGGGCCCCTGCACAGTGTGTGGAGCTGGAGGGCGGCCGGGCAGCCTGCGTTAGCCACCTGACCCTTCCAGGCAGCCCAGAGGCCCAGGATGACTCAGGAAAAAGTCTCAGGGGTTCAGGGTTAGACGCTGCTGATGGCTCCAGTGAGAAAGCACTCACACTTGGCTAAACGTGCTTCAAGAGGCGAGAGGAAGCCAAACCCAAGTTTCAAGTCTCAGTGCAAGGTTGCTATTTTCTTAGGAACATGCCTTTATAAGCAGTGACGGACGGACAAGCCCCATTGTGGCCCCTGGCCTCAGGGACCCAGTGCTGAAACTACTCTTCATCCACACCTTCTCACCTCCTGACTCCAGACCTTGGGGAACCTTCTCTGCAGAAAGTCGTCCCAGCTGGAGGAGACAGGAAAGCGCAGCTTCTGGTGAGAGCCCAGGCTGCAGGCTGGCTGCTGTCCTGCTCCACCCGGCAAGGCGCAGATGCCAGGTGCTCCCATGACCAGCGAGGCACAGGGAACAGGAGGCAGAACCAGTGGTCATGTGGGTGCATAGGGAGGGGCCCGGGAAACTGAGCCGGTGGGGGAGGGGGAGGGGCCACCCTGATGGCTCTGTGGGGTCTCTGGCCCTGAGGACACCCTCCTGCTTGGCAGTGGCCGATCTCACCTCCCTCCCTGGTCATCCAGGGCTGGGACCCAGGGGCTGCCCGGGCAGCAGTGGGGCTGATCTCTTCATCCAGCTCTGCTTCCTGTAAATGTCCCCCTCCCATGGGCGGTGGTCTCACCTTGCTGCCCAATGCCCAGGCCATCCAAAGCAGAGCCCTGGCATGGGGCACGTGAGGTGGGCAACATGGAAAAGCCAGTGGGTGTTGCTCTCCAAACCTGGCAGGCCGCCATCCTGGGAAGATGCAGAGAAGGTGGATATAGGGAGGGGCTGGGGAGGGAGAGCTAAGCTGATGGGCAACGAGCAGGGTTGAAACCCCTTTACTAAGAGCTGACTCACACCACACAGGGCTCATGGACTCACACTCCCGCCCTCGTGTGGGCCTCAGTCTCCTACTGCAGACAAGCTCTCCCGGGAGCAGGGGACGGGGGAGACTTAGGAGGCATACTGCCCTCGGCCTTTAGCTCCTACAGTCCTAGCCTAGTGCTGGGGATAAGATACCAGGGAAGGACTCTGTTCGTATGTACTCATGCTGCAGGGGGTGGGGTTGTCTGGGATGGCAGAACCCCAGAACCACTCTGTGGGGAAGAAGGCAATTCCCAAAGACAGTGGTGCTGAGCTGGCCCAAGCGCCAGTGTCCCCACATGGCCTATGACTTGACAACCTCCATGAAGGTGGCCCCGGCACACAGCCCCTCTCCCCACTCCCCAGGGCCAAGTGCAGCATGTTCCTCCTGGCACTGAGCAAATGCTAACGGGGCTTGGGCAGGAGGCAGAGTGCAGGGCTGCAGAGGTTAGGCTGGGGTCACTGAGAGACCTTCCGGTGCTATCTTCCTATTTTACACCCAAGGAAAGGGGGACCCAGAGAAGTTACACGTGTCCCTGTGGTCACGCTCAAGTTAGTCTCAGAGGCTCATCCTGCTGCAGCTCAATGTAGCAGAAGGCGTGTTGGGCCCTCCTATGTACAGGGAAAAGGGAGTTTGCAAAGTGAGGGGACAGACGGAATTGGGTCTTCCTCATGGGAGGGGCAGCGTCCTGAGGTTGTGGGCGCAGGGAAGGCTCCCAGAAGCAGTGGGCCTTGCCGTGGAACGTGAGAGATGGATCAGATTTTATCAGCTTGAGATGGCAGAGGGGTCCCAGGTGGGGGCAGGAAGTGGGGGCAGCCTGAGCTACAGACTGTAAGTCCCTACTGGCCCCAGCTGGTTCCCTTTTCCTTGGAAGCACTGATCAAAGGTGAAATCAAATCTGCTATCGTTCCCTGTCTGGCTACCCTGTGGGGCTCTCAGCCCCAGGAGGGCAACATCTGGTCCAGTGCCCAGCGCAGTGCCTGCCTACCACAACAACTGATGGACAGTGGACAGAGCAAATCTGAATCAAGAGAGCCAGAGGAGCCTGGGAGGGGGTGGGGTGATGTCACTCAGGCTTTAAGTGGCCCTGAGGCGCTTCTGTGCCCTAATGCTCCCTGTAGATCTGGGCGCCAAGCCCGGGTCACCCTCTAACCTATGCATGTCTTTGGGGGATTTAACAGTCCTGAAAGTCAGCTTCCTCTTCTTTTAGGCAATGGAAACAGCAGGCTCTGGTCATCTGCACAAGGAGACTAAACGTGGGCTCCACTTCTCTGAGGCCCTGAAGTCTGGGAAGAAGAACAGAACATACCTCTTACCGAGTCGCTTTGGGCGTACCACTTACCTGTAAAATGAGACAGTATGCAGGATTTATCCATTTTTCTTCTCTCTCTTTTTTTAAAGCAGCAAGAATTCAGTGAACTTTCATTCAGAATTCCAATATATAAAAGAGACAAGAGCAGAGCTGCCTGGCTGAAGTTGGGGTGTGCGGGAAGGGGGATTGGGCACGGGGCAGGAAGCCTGCCAGGTTGGCCTCCACCTTGCCCTGGTGGCTGCCTCCACGACCCTCCATGGAGCCGCAGGGTGCTGTGTACCCCAGCTTGAACATCAATCTGAAGGCCTAGAACTCTCTGGAACCAATTCAAATGTGGCAAATAGAGCTTCTAGCAGGAAGCCTGATGCTCCCGCTCCCTTGTGCAGGCCTCTGCAGGTACCTGGAGCAGCGGCCCCTGGGTGTCATCCACGGAGGGTGGGGCCTAGTGGAGACAAAGGCCGGGCAGGCCTGGGCCAACATGGGGAGGGCTGGATCCAGCCCCAAGGAGGCCCCTGGGCTGCTGGGTTCGCACGTTCTCTGCATCCCTGTCCCCGGGCTCCGCCCCTGTCATCCCCCAACACATAGGTGGCTGCTGTCTTACTGCCGCCTCCCCCGACACGTCCCCGCAGCTGGCACACCCTGCAATTATGGTTGCTGTTTCCCTGGCTTTCCATCCTGCCTGCCTCTCCTCCCCACTCTCTGCGGCTAATTGCTGGGTTTGCCCTTCACCGTTTCTGCGCAGTAATGCTAAGTCCCGTCCCCCTCAGCCACAGGGCCTGTCTGTTTCAGTAGGTGCAGAGAAAAAAAGAAATCAAGATGGTTTCAGCAAAGCATTTCCCTTAGCCTGGGAGAAGGGGGCATCTGTGAGCAGGTCACCAGCGCTTCTCACAGTGGAACCAGAACTTGAATGACCCTGGGATTTTGCTAAAATGTAGACTCTGGTTCTCCAGGTCCAGTGCAGGGCTGGAGACTTCGTGTGTCTGACGGTAATCTGCAGGCCTTGGTGTGAGGACAAAGGTGCCAGGAAGAGCACAGTGGGAGGTGGGGAGCCAGGACTGGCCAGGCGCTGGGAGCAGGTTCCCCCACCCGTGCCTGCACCTGAGCTGAACTGGGGGTTCAAGCCCGGGGACTCCCGGGTTTCGGTGAAGACCATGAAGGGGGTGCACTCGATTCTAGCCCAAGGCAGATGCTGCCAGGAGGGCTCTAGGAGAGATGGGGACCCTGGGGTCCCCCCTTCCCTCCCTAGTGAGAAAGTGTCACCCTCTCCTGAGAAATGGATCCTTCTGACAAATTCTTTCCAGAAGTATTTATTGAGTGTCTGTGGCATTCCAGGCACAGTTTAGGTTCTGAGGATATAGAGTAAACAAAAGAGACCACGTGACTCCCTCCTGATGTTTCTGTTCTCTTGCTAGTGGGGGTGGGGAGAGATGCTGAAGAAGATAAATAAGTAAAATACAAAGTGTATTTCTGGCAATGAAGGCACAGAGCAAAATAAAGCAGAGAGAGAGTGTGGATCCAGGCAGGTGTGCGGGGGTGGGGGTGGGGGTGGTGCTATTTTAAATCGGGTGCCCAGGAGGCCATCCAGGGATCCCAGGTGGACACTTAGAGGATGGATTGTTTGTAAGCCAAAGGTATAAGTTCTTTTAAAAATTGAAAAGCTGTAATTTCTGAGTGTGTGACAAAAACATGAACCCTTTGTGACAGTCTGTCACCCTTACTTGGCCACTGGGGTCTGCATGGTGGCCGCTGTGGAGTATGGAGGAGGGGCGGTGGTCAGGCTGTCGCCGGGCTGGCTAACTGGTCATCAGGATGCTAGCAGGGGCAGGGATAGGAGATCAGCTCTGGGCTGGGTGCTTGGAATCTGTGTGTTATTTAGTGTTCCCCAGCATCTGGGGGGCTGTCCCCTCGGCAACGGGGTGCCTTCCTGGTTCTCTGCCTGTTCTAGGGGAAGGAAGATGGAGACTCTCACGGGCTCCTGCCCGCTCCAGCCACGGGGAGTGGCCGTGCATGGCCATCTTCCTGATGACTCTGTTGAGTCCCTGCCCTGGAGAGGTTACCAAGAACCCCCCAGAGCCCAGCGAGGAGCCAGGTGGAGCCCCAGCACGTCCTGCTCGTGGGGGAGAGACAGATTGAGCCACAACAGCTCTGATGTTCCAAATTTTCCATTTCAACTGAAATCCTAGGGGCTCAATCTGGCCATCATGTGGCAAAGGAGCCTCTTCCCCGGCCATGCTGTCCCACAAGGGGGGGCTTCCCCGCCTCGCCAGGACCTGCCTTGCGTGCGGCCTCTTGCAGCCTCTGCCCTGAGTCAGGTTTAACCCAGGACGGAGGTGGGAGCAGAGTGAGAGGAACCAAACCAGGTAGCTGTAGAAGTAGCTTCCAGGGGGTGAGGGGCATGGTTTCCTGAAGGCCGAGCACCCACACTGGGCTGGGCTCTTCCACCCTCTCAGGTCAAGGTGATTTCTCAAATACAGGTTCACTTGCTTTCCCCAGAGTCAGACCTGCGTTCAGTGACGCTCTCGCCCATCCCAGCCTCTGTTTCCTCTCACCGTTCTCCACTTAGCAGCTGGGAGGGGCAGCAATGTCCTGCTGGCCATGGCCCCATGAGAAGGGGGGACTGACCAGAGTGTCTCTGTGCCTGGTACATGTCCCTCTTACACAAACCAGCTCCAGGCATGAGTGTGGCCGAGATGACCTCTTATTGGGTACCCTCCCTGTTACAGCCCCTGGTCCGCTTCCAAGTGAAGAGACCCTGGAGGGACCTGTCTTGAGTGAGGAGCCCACCCTGGGCCAAACCAATGTTTCCAGAATCCTTGGTTGTGTCACATCCTTAGCCTATATGGTGGCTCCAGGGGAAAGAGAGAAGGACCCCCACGAGCCGGGCAGGGCCCCCCTTCCCACACGCACTGTCCTAGGCAGGGCACCACTCACCTGGCTGGGTCCCAAGGTGGGTCCAGGGCCTCCCACGGCCACTCCTCTACCTCATCCCCCCGCCCACCAGGCCACAGACCCTTCCCTGACCTCTCCCAGGAGGGTCTGGCTCCTCCCTAGTTTGTCACCCAGCTTGACCCAGGCCACTGGAGGGCCAGAACCCCTGTCTCCCAGCACTACCTGGGGGGCAGGGAGTGGCACCCACTGGTGGTCACTAATCCCAGGGAGCCCCTGTTTGGGGTCAGGTCAGCTCTGGGGTTCTATATGGGGTGCCGGGGTGGCCACTGGAGAAAGTCCAGCCCTGTCCTCAGCTGCTGTGTCTGTCTGGTCCCCTGCTTCCTCAGGTGGGCCAACAGGCCTTCCCACCCATGCTCTGTCACCTGCAGCTACAGCCTTCCCTTGGCGGCTCCTGCCCACCCCCAAGTGAGGTCCTGAACCCTGCAGGGAGGCTGGCCCGTCAGGTGTCTGCATCGCTGTGTGCACAGCAAGTCCCCAGTCCTTTGTGCTGTTCCCCATTAGGGAACAAGATGCGAGCTGGTGGGGGGTGGGCTGTGATAATAAAGGCCAAGGGCAAAACTGGCACAGGGCATGAAAAGCAGGAAACAGCGGTCCCCCCACTAAAGGGTCTGGGCAATGGTCGGCTGAGCAGTTAGGTCCTGAGCGTGCCGCAGAGGTGGGCACTGAGCTGAGCACCAAAGCCACCAGCTCTGTGACCTCACTTACGTTACTTAACCTCTTTGTGCCTCAATGTCCTCATTTGAAAAAACTGGAATGGATAAGGGAGCTGGGCGAGGACGGTAGGCATGACCGTGTATCGGTCACTGAGGAAGTGCCTGGCCCTTAGTAGGCTTTCAGTACATGTCATTGCCAGGTGACAGGGATGTGGGAGCAACCAAGACCTGGGCAAGGTGATGTGCCCAAGGTCACAGCCAGCAGGGAGCTGGTCACACTGCCGAAAACCTGCAGGAAATAGATGGGGACAAAACAGCATTGGTTTCCAGCCTCTCTCCACAGGAGAGTGGCTGAAGTTGACCTCACTACACAGAAATCAATACGCAGGAGGCTGTTAAAAACCACCTCCCCATCAGCCTGCTGCTGGCCGGGAGCTGAGGGGTGCCCATTTCATGGCCTACTCAGCCCGTGGGCACTTAGGGCCCGTCCACACAGGGTGTGCGGGGCACGCACACGGGGCTCAGATAGACGAGGAGACAGGGCCTGGCCTGCAAGGTTATGCACACACCTCTCAGCTCCCTGCTTAACACACGCCTTCCTGGGGAGAGGGATTTCTCCTTGACTGCTTCACATCCAGAGGAGATCATCAGCTCACAGCAAAAAATAAGGCAAGTGTGAAAACAGCTTTTTATGCCAAGTGGGGCCCACACTTCCAGGGGAAGCCTTCCCTGGAGGTCACTTGTTCACTGCAATTCCTCAGCCTGGCTTGAAATCATAGCCCCATAAGCGAGAACTGTTACAGCTGGGGCTAGACCCTGCAGTGAGTGGTTGTGGGGCTTTCCAAATTGGGGCCCAGGCTGCGCATATGGTGTTGCTGAAAGAACTGGCCGGGAAACTTAGGTCAGACCCACGAAGAACCTGAGAACCAGCATGTCCTGGTCATGGCTGGAAGGAAAAGCAGGTGATTTCTTCTAGATTATTGAGAGTACTTGGACCTTGAACCTGCCACGATAGGCTAGGTTATGCACTAGTAGCAAATACCCACCAAATCTCAGTGGCCAATAGCAACAAAGGCTGCTTTCTTGCTCGTGGCACACGTGCATCGCAAGTTGGTTGAGGGGCTGAGCACCCTTGCTCTCCAGGACCAGGTGGACGGGGCAGCCATTTTCTTGAACTTGCCAGCTCCTGTTTCAGGGAGACCTCTGGAAGGTCTCACACCAGATGCTCCAGCCTGAGAGTGTCACAGGTCAGTTCTGCTCATTGGTCAGAACCAGTCCCATGGCCCTGCCTGAACACTGGGAGGCCGGGAAGGCAGTCCCACTGGGTGTCCAGTCACTGGGTGGTCAACAGCACTGATGACTGCCATCGGCCTGCTCTGGTGCTCAGGCTCCAGGAAACCCCCTCCTCACTTGCGCACCCCCTCCTGCCACCACAGCCATGCAACAGCCACGTCATGATATGTTTATGGAGCTCAAGGCCAGGCCTGCTCCAAGCCCCCTGGCTGCACCACCGCTGTGAATTTCAGACATTCACTCTTTTTTTTTTTTTTTTTTTTAACATCTTTATTGGGGTATAATTGCTTTACAATGGTGTGTTAGTTTCTGCTTTATAACAAAGTGAATCAGCTATACATATACATATGCTCCCATGTGTCTTCCCTCTTGCATCTCCCTCCCTCCCACTCTCCCCATCCCACCCCTCCAGGCTGTCCCAAAGCGCCGAGCTAAAATCCCTGTGCCTTGCGGCTGCTTCCCCCTAGCTATCTACCTTACTACGTTTGTTAGTGTGTATATGTCCATGACTCTCTCTCGCCCTGTCAAAACTCACCCTTCCCCCTCCCCATATCCTCAAGTCCGTTCTCCAGTAGGTCTGCGCCTCTATTCCTGTCTTATCCCTAGGTTCTTCATGACATTTTTTTCCCTTAAATTCCATATATATGTGTTAGCATACGGTATTTGTCTTTTTCTTTCTGACTTACTTCACTCTGTATGACAGACTCTAGGTCTATCCATCTCATTACAAATAACTCAATTTCATTTCTTTTTAAGGCTGAGTAATATTCCATTGTGTATATGTGCCACATCTTCTTTATCCATTCGTCCGATGATGGGCGCTTAGGTTCTTTCCATCTCCGGGCTATTGTAAATAGAGCTGCAATGAACATTTTGGTACATGACTCTTTTTGAATTTTGGTTTTCTCAGGGTATATGCCCAGTAGTGGGATTGCTGGGTCATATGGTAATTCTATTTGTAGTTTTTTAAGGAACCTCCATACTGTTCTCCATAGTGGCTGAACCAATTCACATTCCCACCAGCAGTGCAAGAGTGTCCCCTTTTCTCCACACCCTCTCCAGCATTTACTGTTTCTAGATTTTTTGATGATGGCCATTCTGACTGGTGTGAGATGATATCTCATTGTAGTTTCAGACATTCACTCTTGAGCTTCTAAGCATGTACTCAGATCTCCAGAAATTAATGCACTTCCTTATTCTTAAAAAAAGTTGTGTGTGTGTGTATATATATATATATATATATATATATATAAAACACGTGCATATAAATATATACAAATTATATATGGATATATACATTGTATACATATGTTCTATATATATACACACACATAGAGTAAAGTTCTCTAAAGACCTCAAATTATACACATATCAGTGGACAGCAAAGTTGCTCTGGAAACCATCTTGCTCCAGTCTAGTCCTCAACAGGCAGATGATCAGAGGATAAAAATGGGGTCCCAGGAGAGGGAAGATGTCTGGTATCAGCAGCTAGGACAGGGAGGTGCTGACTGCTGTTCCATCCTGGAGGATTCGGGCCCCTGCAAAGTGATGTCTGAGGCTTTGCTTTCCAGTAGCCTTCCACATTCAGGTCCCACTGAGATTGCTGCGCACTGCTCAGCCTCACCTGGAGCCACCCTGCCCCAGACCACACATTACTTCCTGGGGCTGTGAGTGCTCTGGTCACTTTAAGTAACTTATTTTCCTACCACTCACAACCCAGAGAGCCCAAAGAGTTATACCCAGGGGGGTGCAGGTGAAACAGCCAACAGGTCCCTCTCTCCACCTGTCTCCAATCCAAGCGGACTTTTTCAGTTGATTTTCTGCCCAGGAGAGCCTTTACACATCCACATCCACTCATTCATGTATTCATCCATCTAACCACCAGT
>NW_020175700.1:1992494-2016637 GCF_003031525.2 Neophocaena asiaeorientalis asiaeorientalis | reverse complement strand
ATCCATCCAACCATCCTGTCAGTCAAAAAATATTTTTTTCTTCTTCTAACTTACTGAGCACCTACTATATGCCAGGTGCTATGTTCACCAGCTCAGGGTACAATGATGACCAAGCTGAGACATTGGCCGCAAAGGAGAATAAATGACTCCTCTCTGACCCTTCCAGGGAGCAGAGTTTGATCAGAGAAAGAAGCCCCAGTGGTAAGTAGAGGGAAGAGGGAAGGGCACAGAAGAGCGAAGTTGAAGCTACAGAAAGTAGCTTTATCTACAATTCACAGAGCAAAAATTACCACCAGCCAACACCCCAGCCAGAGAGGAGTCTGGGAGGAGAGACCCCAGGACAGCCTAAGAGGGCAGGTGGGGGCCGTCCTCATCAGTCAGTGCAGGGTGAGAGCACGTGGGGTCCTGCCAGACCTGCTGACCGAGGATACTGGGAGTGAGGAGCCACCACTGATGAGGGTAAAGTCCGTTCTCTGAAGGTACAGGAGGAGAAAAATACAGTCTGAGGTCCGTGGGGGACCTTTACTATGCAGAATAAGTCATGGTGACTACAAGTCAGATGTGCCACACTTGTTACTGAATTACCTGGTTGACTCTACATTTTAAAATGCAGTTTCTAGGCTTTTGTCACCTTCCATACAGCCAACCCAGTTGCTCTAACTTGAGACCCTTCCCCTTGTCCATCTCCCTAAGATACTCCAGACTGAATGCGTGCAGAGGCCATTTCCCAGGTCAAAATCCACTGTGGCATTGTTACCCTTCACTCAGACCACACTCTTGAGCCTTCACCACACCCCAGCCTGATCTGCTGCAGAATGCGACCCTCTGGCACATCTGCACTGTCCACGGTGCTGCCCTGTCTCTGCTGTCCCTTCCAAGTGGCTCTGCTGGCTGCCATCCTCTCAGCTGCACCTGCTGCTCTCTGGGCCCTGCGACCGAGACCCTCCCCAAAGTGGTCCTCCAGAAGGGTGGCTATGATTACAGTTGCATGATTATTGGTTGGCTTTGACGGCTCAAGAGAGTTCTTACCCGGGCCACCTTGCCTCCAAAACTCAGCAATAAACTCGTCTCAAAAAGAGGGAGGCCACTCAGCATTATGAAAGAGATGTCGGCTTCAAAACAGCTAGATTCTGACTGCACAATGCCATGACTTCACACAAGCTTCTCCTTCCTTATCTGGAAAATGGGACACTTCATAGATTCTGTGCACCCAGAGTTGGCCAACAGGATCAAAAGAATGTGTCTCAGACTGTAAATGCAGTTCAGATGCTGGTGCTGTGACCAAAAAGCTCTTCCACCTGCTCTGTTTCATGGGAACAGCCCTGGGTATACATTAGGTGCTTAAGCAATGTAGGTGACGATGAAGCAGGGTTATGACAAGTCAGATTCTGCTGAGGTGCTAACAGGCTGCACTGGGGGAAAGGCCAAGGGAGAGGCAGAGCCAGGACAGGCGGACCTACTCCTGGGGACCTTGGCTTGAAGCCAGAGCCTCTTTGCCTGCTCCCTAGTGGGGGTGTTGGAAGCTCCAGTAGGAGTAGCCTGGGAAGGAGCTCGAGAATGGAGCAGCAGTGGGTCCTGGGGTCCTGGGTCCTCTGTCTTCACGTCCAGGCTACACAGTTCTAAAAGGACTTCTGTGGGCCTTGCAGCATTAACCCAGGGCCCGGAAACCTCCTTCCTCCTGGGGGGCAGGTGGCATTCTCCCTGCCTGAGAGGGGCTGCCACCTTCCCCTCCGACTTGGCCCAGGCAGAGCAAGGCCCAGGCTGGGGGCCAGACCATCATGCCAATTTGGCACTTGGCCTGAGCTATAAAACTCAAGCTCACTTGTAGGCGGGGAAGGCACTGCTGAAGCATTCTGGGCGCAAAAGGAGACAAGGGAGCCACTGCCCTCCACCCTGGCCCCCACTCTCCATTCAAGGCCTCACTGTGGGTGTTGGTGACTCAGAGGAGGTTCTGGTTTCTGTCGGATTCTTGAGGCTCAGGCAACCTGATCCTGAAACAATGACAAGCCTTGGAACAATCCTCCCCGGCTCCCCCAGAGAAGTGTTTCAGGCCCAGCCAAAAATGCAGCAGAACGGAAAATGACGTTTCCAGGGAAAGGTCAGGCTCTGGGCCTCCTGCAGCTGGGAGCAGGTGACTGCATGGGCCAGAGGGCCAATTTCATGGCCTGGGGACACAGGTGGGTGGCAGTGACTCCGCAGATCAGCCTGGGTCCCGGCTGCTGAGTCTGAGCAGATGGTACCCGGCCCAGCCTGGCTGGGACACCTCAGGACAGGGCCTGGCCTCTCAGGCGGCAGGCCTGCTCTGTGTGTTGGATGTGCCTTGAGCCCCACGTGGCAGAAGAGGAAGCAGAACCCAGAGTCACACACAGCATCTGGCTAATGAGTCAGAGGGTTTCCTAATTGAAGGAGCTGCCACTTACAGAACCAGCACTTATAGAGACCCTACTGCATGCCAGGAGAACATTTGTTATTCCTTCTCACATTGACCCTGCCATGTGAGTATCCCTAGCCCCATTTTACAGATAAGGAAATCGAGGCTTCAGTGATTGAGTATAGAGCAGAGACTGCGATGCCCAGCCAGCTCTCCTGCCTGGCAGGAGACACCTACTGGCTAGCTTCTCTTTTCTTCCTGGCCACCTTGGGAAGTTGCTCCCTTACCTGCAGGCACAGTCCAGAAGTGCCAGGGGAGTTCATGCCCCCAGGGGCCTCTTATCTCAGGAAGACAGGGGCTTGTGGCTAAACGCCTACTGGAAACCTGTTCCCTGTGTCTCTCTGAGGTCCTGGTTGGGTGAGCCTGTTGGCGGCAGGGGAAAGCCCTCATCCATGCACTGTTCAGGCCCCCTCCACCTCCACCCCGTGCTTCCTGGGATCACCCACAACCAAGTCCCTGTTGTGAGTCTGTTTTGGGGGACACCCAAATGAGGACAAAGCCCCTGGGGGTTCGTCCTGGGGCCTCCACCGAGAAAGAGGACTGGGGTGACCACAACACACAGTCGGGTTCTTGAGACAGAGGGAGGGTGGTGGAAGCTGGGTGAGTGACCACAGTGTCCACTAGAATTTTTTTCCTCAAGTTTAAGTTTCCCCCTGCTGAGCTTTTCTTAAACCTTCAATGACTGAGAGAAGGGGCCTGCCTGCTGGCGAATGCTAGCAGATGACAAAGGCAATGAGCAAGCTGCCAATTAATCCTCATGGAAAAGCCCAGAAACGGCCAGTCCTTTCACAACATTTCTGTGTGTTCGGTGAACCCATGGGCTGTGGTTTAACTGTGTGTAAACATAATAAAGTGGTATTATGCAAGTAAACATGTTCCTAATTTGCAGGGTGGATTGAAATGTAAGAACGTTCCGTGGCCTCCACCGAGCAGGTGTCTGCAGTGTCCAGCCCACAGCCTTGCCGGCTCCTGCCATCGACCTGAGCCAGGCACCCGGGGGGGCGTGTGCTGAGTGTGAAGGGGCCAGAGCTGACCTGTGCAGCAAGGGCAGGGCCCTGGAGGCACAGGACAGACTGCCCTCCCTGCCCCAAACCCAGCCAAGAATTTCAAGGCCTCAGCCCTCCTTTAATTTATTCCCAGCTCCATGTCCTCAGAGATTGAAGAAAATGCTCCCAAACGTGGCAGCAACTCAACTCAACTCTGGAGTCTTGAGTCCCCGCCTTCCCTCAGGAATGGGTCCGGGCCTCTCCTCCTTAACGGGCAGCACCGGGCAGTGGGCACTGCTTGCAGCTGTGTGGCCTTGAGCGAGGGGGTTCACTCTGTGGGCCGCCTGAGAGCCTGGGCAAAGATGGGGCTCCCGGGGGTGAAGTTCGAGTGTATGTGAGGCCCAGGTGCAGGGCAGCTCTCCAACCACACTGACCCCGGCCTCGCTGTGTCACTCGGGGTCCAGCTGGAGGCAGACACCCCACAGCTCTTTGAACAGGGGGAGTTTACCATAAAGAATGGCTAATTCTGTGCATGAAAAGGGAAAAGGGGAAACCGAGGCAGCACAATAGGGGAGCAAGTGCAGGAAGAGGGCTGGGGACAAAGAGGCCAGGGTGGAGTGATTAAAACCCAGGACTGAGGGACCCCACGAAGCTGGGACCCAGACCTGAGGAGGTGAGCACAGCTGGTTGCTGCTGGTCCCCCACAGTGAGGGGAAAGGAACAATGGGACTCTCTTCCACGTAGTGGTGTGTAGTTGCTGAGACAACACATGCTAACATCTCACACTGCCACAATGTGTTTGTGTCATAGCTACACCAAGTGCTCCTGGAGCAGGTTTGGCTGGCAACCAGCCTGGTACCTGGTACTAGTGGGTATCCAGAGATGGAATTAGAGTTGGTGTGTTTAAATCTTGTCTCCTCTACTACACAGTAGGTTTTGAATCTCGGCTTCTGAACTGATGGCTTCCTAGGCATGGACAAGCCATCAGGGACCTCACAGAATTTCTCCAGGATCTCTTTCTTACCCTCTGTCTTAGTCTTTTCAGGCTGCTATAGCAAGTTGCTATAGACTGGGTGTCTTATAAACAACAGAAATTTATTTCTCACAGTTCTGGAGGCTGGAAGTCCAAGATCAAGTTGCCAGCAGGTTTGGGGTCTGGTAAGGGCCTTCATCCTGACTCAAAGACGGCGTGTGTCCTCACATGGCAGAAGGGATGAGAGAGCTCACTAGGTCTCTTATATAAGGGCACTAATCCCATTCATAAGGGTTGCACCGGATTGACTTAATCACCTTCCAAAGGCCCCAACCTCCTAACACAATCACAATGGGAATTAGGATTTCAACATATGAATTTTGTGGGGGACACAAGCATTCAGACTATAGCACCCTCCATTCCAGACCTACTTCCTCTGATGTGACAGCCCTCACACCTATTATGGTGACAGGGCAATTGACATATAGTCCCCTCAGGTGGGTGAAGATTGCATGGATTATGTATTTCCTATAGTTGATAGCAAAGACAAATGTCTCACTCCTGGGCAGGTGACATCTGTCCTGAACCTGGGATTCTGTAGGCTTCCTCTGCTGAGCCCTGGCGACCTCGGGTCCCCTCTGCTCTGGCTCTGTCAGAGCCAGGGCTCTCCCTGCTGGCTGGGCCCTGCCTCGCTTCCTTCAGGTGATGTCCTGAGACTGCCCTGGGAAACACAGGAGACCTGCTTGGCTTTGTGCCAACTCTATGGGGACTGAGGGGGCACCTAAGACAGGAACTAAGGCCCTCCCTCCCCTGAAAACCTCTGCAATTGGGTTCCCAGGGAAGCTGCCTCTGGGTGGAGCCTGGCTGGCTGGGTGGGATGGGGCAGAGGGAGAAGATGGTCTCGACCAAGGGCTCACAGCGCTCTGGAGCTGGGGGTGTTCAAAGTTTGGGTGAGGGGACTGAAGCTTATAACCCAAATTGATCAGCTGCTAGACATGGGGCTGCCCTTGGGAAGGTGTATGTCCTTGGGAAGGGGTGTGCCCTTGGGAAGGGGTGTGTCCTTGGGAAGGGGTGTGCCCTTGGGCGAGGCAGCCCTCGCAGCCCAGTGTGCTGGCAGCTGAGACACAGACCTGGAGGTTCTAGGCTCCTCCTTCTTTGGACCATAAGCCTCATGACTCAGCCTTGGAGATGGAGGGCAGCAAGGGAACGCAGTCACCATTTGCGGGGGCGAGGAGGGAAGGGAGGGATTGCACGCTGTCCTGTCGGCCCCCACAGCCAGCCTGGGACCTTGGGGAGACGAGTTCAAACAGCACCGCCTGAGTCTGACCCACCGCTAAGGGCCTGTGGCCCCAGGACCCAGTTGCCCATAGCAGGTGCTCAGTACAGCCGCTGGTGCTTGTGCCTTGGCCTCATTTTCTGCCCCTTCCTGTGCGCTTCAGGAATGATCGCTTGTGAAGATCAGCCCTGGGTGCTGCCAGAGACGCTTATTTTAAGGGCCACCCACTTCCTGGCCCTCCGCACTGGCCACTCACTAGCTCCTCTCTGATGAGGCTGACAGGAGCCCCACCTTGTGTGCGTCTCAGTTACTAGTGCCACGAGGACACTCTGTGACAGATCGCCACGAAACTGAGCAGCTTAAAACAAGAGGGGTTTACTGATCTAGCAAGTCTGTGGGCTGGACTCAGTCTAGGCTCGCCTGAGCAGTTGTCCTGGTGCTGGCTGGGCTCACTCACCTGCCTGGGGATCCACTGACTGTTGGCTGGTCTGGGGTGGCCTCAGTGGGGCAACTGGGGGCACTAGCTCTGTTTCACGTGCACACTGACTGGCAGACCAGTTGAGGGTGTGCTCATGGCCGCGGCAGAGAAGCAGAATAAACAAACCTCCATTTAGCAGCACTTTTCAAGCCTCTACTCACATCACACTTGCTAACAGCCCATTGGCCAAAGCAAGTCACGTGACTCCCATGGGGTCACACAGGGAGGACCCTACAAGGGGACTGATGGCGGATGGGTGTTGATACAGGGAGGGTGAGAACTGACAGCCTCCTGCCCCATATGCTGCCCGACGGTAGAGGGAAGGCTGACCAAGAGGCTCTAAGAGTCACAATCATAAGGTAGTTCTGACATTACAGCAAATGGTCAGGCTTCTGAGCTCTTCCACGGGTTGGACCAGAGTGGCCATGAGGCCATCACCATGAGGCTCCCTAGAGTCCAGAGCAAGTGGAATGCCAAAGGGCACTCCTTAGCCCTGAGCAGAGGTGACTTCCTGGGAATGGGCGTGGGTGGGCTGAGGCCCTAGGGTCTGCTCAGAGTTGGCCTGGTGATGAACCCCATCACAATCACAGCCACACGGGCTTGCCTGGACCCCGTGGGAGGGGAGGGGCACAGGTGGGACGAGGAGGAGGGGCAGCAGGCCTTACCCAAGGTGCATTCCGGGTGGGTGGGTGGTGGTGCCGCGTGTGGGAACACAGACTCGCAAACAATCCGGTTCCCTCCGTGGCAATTCCTTGTGACCTTTCTCAGGATGAGGGCCCTCCTGCCTTCCCTGCCACACTTCCACAGGTTCCTCTTCTTAGAGTACTCCTCACTTTCGTGCTGGAACCAAACGAGATGCCACACAGGGTATCTCCCAAGGGAATTCAGAACATGAAACAGACATGAGTAGTCCGGGCATTCACGTTCTCCACGGTTATCGATGATAGGATTTATGCACATGTGCTGGGCAGGAATTTGGGGTGGAAGGAATATTTATGTATTTAGTTGTTATTGATAAATTTACCTTGAGCCTGAGGCTTCATCATACCAGGCTGGAGGGAATTTGATCTCAGTTATTCTTGGGCTTCCAAAGAGCAGGAGTCCCAGGCTTTCTGCTGTTGGTCTGCCCTGGCATGGCCCCCAGCCTCTCTGCTATCACATTTGCATTGTGTGGGCGCAAGAAACTTGATGAGTCTCAGAGTTCTGGAAGACTCACATCTCCAAGTGCAGACAGGACTGCCCAGGATCCTCAGACACTTCTCCCCAGGGAAAAAAGAAAATTAATATCACACACATAAAAACCAAGAAACCAACTCAACTGATTCTCCATTCTTGCAAATAATAATAGCTAAATTTATTGCCTACTTACTATGTGTCTAGCACTGTTCTAAGTTTCCTAGTAATAATTAACTCACTTGATCATCATAACCACCCTATGAGGTTGGAATTACTCCCATTTTACAGATAAGGAAACTGAGGCATAGCACTGTTCAGTAGTTTGCCCAAGGTCAAATAGCTAACAAGTGGCAGGACTAGGATTTGAACCCAGGCGCCCTGGCACTCTTGACTTTTCTGCTCTCCGGCTTCTCTAAAGAAAAGCACAGCCTGCAGGGGATTGCCAAGTGGCGAATCCAGGATCCCTGTCACCTGGGAGTGGAGTCCCAGTCTTGGAGGTGTCCAAGAGGCTTCACTCTATTCTCCTCTGGTCTCCAAGCCTGTGGTCCTCAGTCCTTCTGCTGAGGGTCTTCACAACAGCCAGAGAGGAGCACTTGGGAAGGGATCCAAGATGGGCAGAGCCAAGGCCAAAAGTACCTTTGACATACCTGTTATTTCAGTCAAATCACCCTGTGGCATCAATATGCAACAGTAATCCTCTACTGCCCTGGACCAGTCTGAAGACGGCATGTTTACCAGAAAGTCAGTGGGTGGGAGGTTGCCCTGAGGAGGCCCCCCTCAGCTCTTGCTTACCTAAGCTAAAAGGAGACTTTCTCCATTAACACACCAAACTACAGGAAATTTGTTCTCACATAAGTAGATGCCCAGTGTTAGGGTGGGCTTCAGGGCTGTTTTAATCCAGGGACTCTGGCCTCATCTCTCGGAAATTCTCTCTACTCTCTGCTCCCTAACTGAGGCTTACCCTTAGTTCAGCTTCCTTCATGGTGGCAAAATGCTGGCAGCAGTCCCAAGCCTCACACCCACATGCCCAGATGTCCAGAGAAAAGGAAGGTGTTTCTTTCCCTACTGGCTCTTAAGAGGGTGGAATGTTTTCACATCTCACTATCTCCAACTGGGCCACCCGCCTACCACCCAGCCATGTGAGGATCAGCTCTGGGGCCCAGGATAATGCCATGTGCTGATTGGCTTAGGTCTCGATTCCTCAACCAATCACAGTGCCCAAGACAATGGGCTGACACTTGGACCAATTAGGCTGAGCACTGAAGCAGGGATGCTTGGGACAGGCCTGGGGAAGGGGATGGGGGGCAGAGGCTGGTGAGCAATGGGCAGATGGACCCCAGGTCTAAAAGGGGAGGAAATTAATCAAAAAGGAGGCAAGCCCCCCAAAATCGAACTCTCCAGCTCAAGTTGGTCCTTTACCTCAGAGGCTGGGCAATTAGGCTCGCTTGTGTCCTAGCTTGTGTCCTGCCATGGATCCTTCCGGTATGGTGTGTCCTGATGACCTGGAGGCCAAAGCCAGAGAGAGAGAGAGACAGGGTCAGAGAGACAGACAGTGGCTTTGGGTGCCTCTTTCACAAAGCCCTGGAGCAGGACCTGGGGCCCCCCTGCTAATATCTCCCAGCTTCGAGGGGCATTTACAATAGAGCCATTCTGGAAGGACTTCCTGTTAAGTGGGGCCCCACTATCAGGAGGTCGATGGCCTGGAACCCCTGCTGCCTGTCAGACTTGTGTTCTCAGTGATGATTTTGATGAGTCCAGATTAAAGGTGCATTTAAACAACAATACAGCAGCTGGAAAGGTGAGAGAAGCAGGTACAGCATCATCCTCCAGCCCACCCTGGGCTCCCAGGCTCCCTTTGCTCCTCGCTGGGATTAGGCACGGGTGCTATTCACGGTGCCAGGGCCAACGTCACGACCCAGAGTGGGAAACAGTGTCATTTAAGTGTTAGCTGGCACTGAATACCTTTCTGCTGCCTAATGCAGCAGAATGCACAGAGCCCGCTCAACTTAAAATTGGGCAAACGTGCCTTGCTTTTTATTTCTTTAAGGGACATTATCACCAAAGTGATCATGTTGTGGAATAGAAGGAAAAGGGCTCCTTGGCCAGACACACAGCCTCGGAGTCAGCAAATGCTGATCTTTTCTGGGGCTGCAGGCAGCGGCCAGGAGCTCAGGAAACCCACGTGCAAAACGGATTGACAGGCTCCATCTCAGAAATGCAGTTTTAGTGAAATGCCCATTGAAGTCATACCATACCGTGTTATACATGGAACTTTCTGTATGTAAACATATGACAAATAAACAGAGAAATTCCAGAACACATTCACAAGAGAGGCTGCCTCTGTTGCAGGGGCCGGAGTCTTGGGTGGGTATGATATGAATTCCGCCACTAATATTTTTATTCTCTCCAAGTCCTTCCCGAGGTTGGTGGGAATGGAGGCCTGGCTGCAGAGGGAGATGCGGTTTGATGTCTGACCTTGTTTTGGGTTTAAAGGCATCCAAGTAACTTGTGTCAGCAGTTTGAAGTGCGTCAGAGCCAAGCATCTCCAGCTGGGCCCGGAGCCACGAGGAGAGGAAAGGCAGCGGCAAGCTGGACGCCTGTGTGAGTTGAGTGGAGGCTGGAATTGGGTCTTGAAAGTGTGATCCCCTTGAGAACAGGAGAAGGGCTTTCCTATGCCACCCCCTCCCAACCTAAGTCAGCTCCAGGGACACAGAAATATTGAGCTGAACCCAAGAGAGGGTGTGAGTGGGCAGGAGGAGGGGGGTTGGGGGAAGAAGGTTTCCTTTTCGGTCCTTGTGAGATACCAGGCATATTTCATGACTCCTGAGGAAATCCTTGGAGCAGCCCTTCATGGCCCCCTTTCACTAGGCAAGGAAAGGAGGCTTGGAGAGGCCGAAGGGCGCAGCTGGGCTGGTTGAACACGTGCTGTCTGACTGCAGAACCATGTCCCCTCCAGCCAAGGCAAAGGGTGCCTCTAGATACTGGGGACACAGAACGTGGAGGAGCTGGGGCACAGGACTTGGGGAGTGCCACCTCTGGAGTCGGCACTGCCTGGCCCGCAGGATGGCTCAGCCCTCCCTTTAACAGCTACCTAGGTTCTCGGGCTCCAGGGCCAGGCCCTTGAAGCTCAGAGGAGCACTTCTGAACCGGGTCCTGGGCCAAAGAAATCAGCAAAGGGGAGGCAGGGGCTCGGGAAGCATCACACAGAGGCCGTGTGCGTCTGCTTTACAAGGGATTTAAATCAACCCGGAGGCTCAGCCTGACCTGAGTCTCTGTTAGAAGATTATCAAGAAAAATGGAACAATAAAAAAGCTGTTACTTAATAAATGCAGGTTTCCAGGGTAGGCACGTGGGGCCCAGGGTAGGTCTTGGGGGTAGACATCAAAGGGCCTCTCTGAACCCTCTCTAGCCTGTGGCTAGAAGCAGCTACTCTTTAGCTGTTCACCATGGGCCTGTACTTGTGTCACTTGAGGTCCCAGCCAAGTGGTGACCCCCCCTCAGGCAGGGTGTTCACATAGGATGGACTTCCTTCTCCACAGACCTGCTGCCTGGCTGGCTCCGATGTTGAGAGGGGGTGTGACATGGGGCAGAGCAGGCAAGGCCCTAGACAGTGCACCTGACTCGGATGGGAGGGCAGAACACGCCCAGGTCTGTGCCCTGTCTCCCCACTCCTGGTGCCTCCGTGTGTGTATCCTTGTCCATCTGGTCCCAACTGTCCACCTGGAGTGACTGAAAACTTCCTCAGAGCAACATACTGGATGCAAGGTGGGGATATGCCCAATTTGAGGCTACAGGTGTAGGCGGAGAGGTTGAGGAGGGCAAGTTGAGCTCATGGAATCATTCAGTTTTCTAGCTTGAGTCTGGGTAAGAATCAGGACTCTTTTTCTTTTTTTTAAGACTCTTTCTTGTCTGCAGAAGTATCACCAAGTCTGTTCTATTCTTCAGTTGGAAGGAGTCTTTATTTTTAAAACACTCACCCTGGCACATTCGAGCCACAGAGTGGCAGGGAGCCCGGGGAGACCTGGGAGGGCCCTGTCTAGCACCTGGAAGGCTGGCCATTGCTTTCAGGGCAAGGACGGACATTCTTATCACAACCCCTGGCCCTGTCAGGCCAATTGAATGCCTCAGGACAAAGAACACATTTTTTGATTGAAACACTTTTAGGCACAAAAATGATTTTTATGAGCAAGAGTTGTTTATTTTAAGAAGAAAGATTGATGGCACCATTTCATGTCTGCAAGTCACCTGGCCCAAGAAAAGTGTCTATACTTGCTCACTTCTCAGAAATGAGCACAGGTGCCTTTTGCTCCCTGACCATGTCACGATCAATTACTCCAGCCACAGCCTACCCAGCTTCGTTGGCTGGAAATGGCGATGTTTGCCAAAGAAGAACAGAGCACAAGGCTCCTGGGGTATCTCCTCCCCTCTCCTGGGCTGGACCCACCCTCTTGCTCTGTCAGAAGCAACCTGTGGGATGGGGAGAGGGTGGAGAGCCAGAAGCCGGAGCCCACTCCCAGCACTGGGGCGTCATTTCATCTCACTGCACTTAGGTTGCCATCCAATCCCTTCATTCATTCATTCATTTTGGACAAGACGTGTCTGATCTTTGGAGTCTCCCAGGAGTGTGGTCTCATGCGCTCCCTTTCCCCAAGGCTTTGTGGCCTGGAAGAGCCTCTTTCTTCTCCCCATTACCGTGGGACCACAGTCTGAAGCAATGGCAGTTGGGCTTCCCTCTGCCATGGCCAGAGGCAGCTCCCCATCTTAGAAAGGAACTGGGTAAGAATCAGGACATTTTTTTAAGACTCTTTCTTAAAAAGTGGGGACCCCATGGAGTCTCGTCAGCCCACTTCTTCCTCCCCAGGTGAACTGCTTTCTCTAGTCCAGCAGCAGAGGGAAGTATTGAGGGGACATTCTGGGACCTCATCAGGCCTGCAGGATGGAATCTTGTTTTTACCGAGCTTGGAGGGGAGTTCCTGGAGAGGACTGCTGTGGCCAGCACCCAGTGCCCAGGCCCCAGTCACCACCTCACAATGTCCCTGCCTGGAACAAACAGTGGATATGAACAGGGTGATGTTTATCCTTATTTGATTATAATGTGGTCCCTTACCTCTCTCCATTTCCCTTTTCTACTAATGTCTTTTCACTCCAAGGGCTGTAAATGAATATATTATGAACTTCTCAAAGGCACCGGCCATGTTCCCTATGTATGTATCCCTGCAGGGCATAGAATAGTATCTTAAATATCATAGATGCTCAGTAAACATTTCTAGAAAGATAGGACCTGAATGTCACTCAGACAGTCGCTCATCATAGACTGCGTGGGAAGGACTGCATTGGGAGGAATGGGACCCTCATACATAAAGAAGGAAGTCATCTATAGCATCAGAGAACTAGGAATAAAGTGTCACAAGAGTCAGAGAAGAGAGCTTGCTGCTCACTGGCAGTGGTGAGCAGGGACGCTTGCCCTGAGGAGGGGAAAGTGAAGAGGTCCAAAGGCATCTGACCCAGAGAGCAAAGAGTGAGCAAAGAGTAAGCAAAGGGTGGCTGCGTGAGTCCCAGGGCTCAGACTGGACTCCACACTGTCACTGTCACTGGATTGGGTAAGGAATAGGCCTTCCCCAGGGATGTGGGTCTTTACAAAGCCAAACTCAGCAAGAAAGGGGGAGGCACGACCTGCCCTCCTGCATGGCACAGAGTAGGGCAGGGCGGGCTGGTGGGTAGATGTCCCAGTGAAGGCTTCCTGCCTCTGTTATTCTCCTTTTTCATAGGGCCTATGTGAGAAGGCAGCCCTGTCACAGGGGAATGCCTGGACCACTTGGTGCCAGCAAGCCTGCTTTGTGGTGCCAGCTGTGTGCAGGAGTAGGCTGGAAACGCCAGCTACCTGGCAACTAGAGACCTGGGCCCAGGAAAGGTGTGGAGAAACCACCTGTCCCAGAGGAGCCTGAGCCTGGGGGTGGCCCCCCTCGTTGGAAGAAGGGGCCTGGGTCCCAGCTGACTCCAGGTCCCAGCCACACAGTTTGTAGAGTGCCCTGCTCCCGAATCATAGAGGCACAGTGAGGTCCGCCGTTGCTGACGTCTAGACAGAGTAATTTTGAATTTAAGAAAATAAGAGGATCAGCAGCCACTCTGTATAAGAAATTCAGGAAAACAAAAAGCAGATCAGGTCGATACAAGAATGACTTAGTTTAGGAAGGCAAGACTTATCTGTATGTAAGAGAATGCGGATGGGACATTCATTCTGAAGTACTGTAGGACAGGGGACAATTAGTCATATGAAGATGTCACACATCCTTTCCCCCACACACTAGTGCCAAGTGCCTCAGACCCATGTGACGGCCCAAAGCACCCCCCAAAAGAGCCAAACATGCCCTAGGTGGTGGTGCCTAGGCTGCGAACCTCTGACTGGAGAGTCCTGAAGGGCTCAGTGGGGGCTCGGGCGGGATGGTGACGAGGGGCTGCCTGGGTTGCAGAAATACTGGTGGATGAGAGTTGGCTGACTCTGGCAACTTTCTGGACTTGGGAGGCTAGTTAGAGGGAGGATTCAAGCATGACTCATGCTGGAGGCCAATAGTGGCTCCCTATGACAAGGCATGGATGTGGAGGTTAGGGCTGGGGTCCGAGAGGAGTGCTGTTGGGCTTTCTCTTTGGTCTGTTTCTTAAAGCTTCATGAAGCATAATTTACGTACCATAAACTCACTCCCTTCAGAGTAGAATTCAGAGGTTACCGGTGTACTTACAGAGTTGTGCGGCCATCACCACACCCTGTTTTAACGGGCTGTAGAGCTTTCATGAAGCTGAGGAGGCATACCAGGCCTGGGGCGTGTGGTCAGGCCACCTGGGGTGTGGTCAAGCCTGGCCTCAGGGGCATGGTCAGGCCACCTCGGGGTATTGAGAAAGCCCCTTCTTCAAGGTGATGGTGGGAGCTATGGGCCACCTGGGAACTGTGTTGACTTAAGGCGGAGACGGAGAAGGAGGAGCCAGAGACATAGAGAGGTAGGAGGAGGGGCCTGTTGGGCCCGAGTTCAAGGAGAGGAGGGTCAATGAGGTGAAGACCACTGGTGATGCAGAAGAAGATGGGAGGGTGGGCAACTGCAGCAGGGGAGGCGGGCCGTCAGCCACCTCTGAGAGCAGTGTCAGAGGGTGGTGGAGGCAAGATGGAGATGGAACGGGAATTGGGAGACTTAGTAGAAACCTGGGCACCTGTCTTCCCCTCTCCCTTCCTCATCTCCAGTCCTGCCTGGTTTACCTTCTCCTCCGACCATTTCTCCCATCTCCAATCCGGTGAATCCAAGCCATGGCCACCCCTCCCCTGGGCCACAGTGAATTCCAGTGGGCCTCTGTCCACTTTCTACCCTCAGCTGCCTCCAACCCATTCTCCAGGGAATCACATCGAGAAGTGGGACGAAAGTCAACTTCCCCCAGACACGTCACAGCTTCTCGTCATCCCTGGGGAGAAAACCTGATGGCTCTAGCAGCAAAGCGCCGCTGCCACACCCTAGGGTCCTGCTTCCGTGCCAGCCCTTGGCCTCTCTGCCCAGCATGCCCGTTGCTGGTCTTCCTCAGTCCCGGAACGCACCCGTGCTGCTTCCCTGCTGCAGAGCCATCGGGAGGTAGACCTCTGCGGGGACCTTGTTCCCCCAACTCCTCCACGACAGGCTGCCTCAAGTTTTTCCAACTCAGGGGCCACATCTGCCCCATGCAGCCCCTTTCCTGGCACTTGCCGTTCTTTGTAACCATCCATTTTGGTATTTTTATGTTTGCTGTCTATTTTCTTCGCTAGAATACCAGCTCCCTGAAGGCAGACTGCAGCTCTGTATTGTTCACCCTTGAATCCCCAGAGCCTAGCACAGGACCTGCCACTTCAAAGGTGTTTCCTGGGAGTGAATGAATGGGCGGAGTTTTAACTTCAACCCCTTTCACAATTAGACTGTGAAGACAGTTCTACTAATTTTCCTTTGGTACCGCTTTCCTCTTATAACAAATGTGGCCCTCCCAATCTCTCAGGACTGAAGATCATTCTTTGCTGTATTGTTATGCGGTTCTGGCTAGTTGTTTAGACTGCCGGAAAGCCTTGGTTTCCTTCTGATGTTGGAACTGTGCAGATTCCCATACCAACTTTTGCCCTGCATGGCACGGAGCCTGACAGAGGAGAGGGCCTGAAACCCAGTGGAGTTTATTAGTGTCTTAGCCAAGCCTGATGCCTGAGGGACAAGGTGCTGTCCCCAGGCTGCATCTCTTGGGGGCACAGCCTTTGAAACTACTCAAAGCCAACCTGGCCCTTCCTGTTGGTCTCTTTTCCCAGAGCCCCAAACAACATGCTTCTTTCCTGTCTTGTGTGGCTTTTCTCATTTGTAAATTCTGGAATAGGGAACCAAGTTTCTCTCCTCACCCTGCTACATTCTGCTCCCCTGTGGGCTCTGGAACATGTTGCCAATCTGTAAATGATGTTTTAGTTCTTTGTTGTTGCTTTGGAGCTGTGAAACCTGTGATGTTAACACCAGGTGCTGAAAAATGAAAACTTATCATCAATCGCCATCATCAAAGCAAGGTGGAGTAGAATGGTTTCAACTAGTCCCAAATTTCCTGGAGGAATTTGGCCTCTGTTCAGTTCCCCTCTCCCGAGGCTGATGTTACTAGCAGAACAGAGTTCTCTTCAGCTGCCCAGGACAGTCTTGGGTTTACGCAATTAAAAATCCCATCCAGTGGCCTCAGTGCGAAGCATAAGACAGGAACTATTTCTTGACTGAAAATATATTAGCTGTTTCTTGCAATTGACTGTGGGACTCTAAGAATAGTATATTTTTTCAGTAAGCAGAGCTTTAACAACCAGCAAGTTTAATTAAGCTTTTCTGCTGCACTTTTTGTTTTAAAAAAATTTAGTAGCAGGAGAGTATTTTTAGAACTGATGTGATTATTTTGTGTAACAGATACATGTCTGAATATTCTTAAACCTCTATGTAGGGCAAAACATAGAGAATTGACTTCATGGGTCTAAAAGCATGACCGGTTGTTTCTACACATGTCATCAACACCATAGCTATTTATTCTATTCATTCATTATCTATACCCTGCCTTCTTTCTTCCTAAGTACAGGTGGGCTAGGATTGGGAGGAGAATGTTTTTTAATGTTTTACAAACTTGGTGTACACTGAACATCTTTTTTTCAATTCCCTCTGGTTTTGCTGGTCTAGGTGGGCTCCCTTCCTAGATTTGGGTTTCATTTGGATTTTTTCTTTTATTGAGAGGCACCATGATATCACTTAAGAGGTGAATGTTTTATATGTTACTTCAAATAGTAAAAATAACATTAAAGTTTTTGTTATGATAAAGCTGCAGGCTGAAAAAGAAAGCATTCATCTAAGTAAAACTATGAAGTGTGCAGTGTCTCAGCAGCTTACTGTGATGAAGTACCAGATGGCATGTTTTCAGATGAAGGCTCTAGCTAGCTACATTGGATCTTTAAGACTTTAGAAAAAAAATGACATAAAAGTGGTGCAAAATGAAATTTCAGATTTTTCTAGAAGGTTCTTTGTATACAAGTAGAATAAAGGTGATTTTAATATTGTTAAAGTGGAAAATGCAGTTTGCAGTTTATGGCCCCTACAACTCCTGGTTAAGATCATTAAAATATTTATCTACAAATAATGGGAATCATCTAACAGAAAGGGAGTAACTGATCCAAAGTAGAAATTATCCACGCTTGCACAGATTATCTACAATTTTGGCAGAGGCTGAGAAGGAACCTGTGAGAAACCTGAGGGTGAGGTGGGGCAGGACGTGATGAATTCTATTTAAGGAATTTTCCACATCCTCTGAGGTGAGTTTGCCAATTCAGATACATCAGTGAGATCCACGCAAAGATATGGGACTGGGCAGGACTGTCCCAAAGGAAGGTGGCATGTGAAGACAACTCCTTGGGGTGGCCACAGGCACAGGCGATAATCAAGTCATTTCTTGCTTTCTTCTTGATATTTGTGGTATCAGATGATTCTGCTCTTTAATCTCATATTTCCATGTTTACCTTTAGAATAAGTTTCAGTATTTCCCCATATCTCTTCCTCTGCCAAACACTGCAAGTCCAGGGACTTTTTGTGAAGGATCAGGCACCATTTCTTCTTTAACGATGTGAGAATTTCGGGCCTTCCCTTCATCTTCAGATCTTCACTTGGCTCAGCCTCCTACAGGAAAGAGAGATGCGCTCACTTTCAGTCTAGGTTTCCTAAGTTCTTCAGAGGCGCTCACTTTCAGTCTAGGTTTCCTAAGTTCTTCAGAGGAACTACGACCACCATAGCCATCAAGACACACTGCAGCCGCCCACTCCCTCGCCGATGAGCATCTCGGGTCTGCTGCCGGGAGGTGAACGCCTGGCACCAAAAAAACCAGGGCACTGTGAGTCGGGTCATAGTAGCGCTGGTTTGCTAGAGGCAGAGGAGAATACCGACAGTATCAAATTCAATTTCTTTGCTTAAATTTGGATTCTGTTTCCCTAAGCAATGTGCATATTGTTAAAGCAAAAGAGGATGGAAAGAAAACACAGGTACTGGTAAAATTATGCTCACTTTTAAGTGGTATTTTTCATCATTCCCCATCCCCACCCCCTCTTTTCTCCTCGACCCTTATCTCTTCACTCTTCACACTTCCTAAGTCTGCAGAGTTCCTCAGCCATTTGGCTGTGAGCCACGAAAACTCCCCCAAAGGGTTTGGTTTGCTCCTCTGCAGCTGACACACGCCCCGCCCCTCCTGCTGCTACCCTAGTCTTTTTCGATGCCATTTTCTCATTGGCATTAACACATTTCTTTCTGTGAGCTGCTTGTTTTAACTAAAGCTGTATCCCATATTCTTATTTTTGCAGTGATCCCAGATTATTATGCTAACTATAAATATTTTGGCTGCGAATCTGATGTAAACAATGTTTTGAATTTAATATTAAACAAAAGCTTAATTGATCAAATCCCAGATCATTTTTTGTTGTTGTTCTAGAGAAAATATGCCGAATGGAAACGTTTTGGGGGAAATCTCTTTACTGAAAACTGTAAGTGGTCGTGGCATACTAGACAGTTACACAAAGAAAAGTACATTTTGAATTAAATCCTACTTCTGGGCTCTAGTCCCAATGAATTTGACACTAAATAAAAGGTTAAAATTTTCCAAGACTGCTCTAGTTGAAAAGAGCTAAACTGATGATGTATATTTATAAAACTAGTAGCAATCTAATACTTGCTTATAAAAAAATTAATCTCCCATCTGCCTTCCCAAATAAATTGGTACCACATAAAGAAACTAAAAAATATTGATATTTTCAAATACAATGGAAACAATTTTTTTGTTTAAAAATATATTAAATATATATATAATATATTACATAGTATTGGTAGAAATGTAATACTGTGCAGCCAGTGATTATGTATGTATTTTTATTGATATGGATTTTCACAAAATATTAGTTGAAGAAAGCAAGTTATAAAATAGTATATAAGCTAAGATGCCATTTAAGTAAACCCACAAGTGTATGTGTAGCATTCATAGAAAAGAGTGAAAAGATAGACAAATACTCACCAAAATATGGGGGGATTATTAGGATGGTCAGCTTTTTCTTCATCCTTTTCTCTAGGCTGCAGTGTTGCTTTTGTAATCAGAAAAGGCTACTTTAATGTGAATTACAAGCTGTAAAAAAATTACATGGATAGAGAATTCTTGCAGGAAGACTGGGTTTAAATAAAAAAGAGCAGGTTTTCATTTTAGGGCTGTCTACCAAGTGCTTTTATGCATGATTGGATTATATAATCAATGTACAGGACTCATTAGTCATAGCTCAAAACACAATTTACCTGGATTGTTTCAAATAGTAAGATCATACTAATAATATTACAACTGGGTTTTTCTCTTAAAATTTTTTACCAGACCAATCAACCACAAATAAAGAAAATAAACCTGAAGAGTGCAAGACTCCTGTTTCTTATATACAATTACAAAATCCCTATCTTTTTATTTAAAATCTAGACATCATTTTGGTCTACTGAATAAGACTGCATACCCTCAAAGTGGGTGTAATTGTTTGGTCAATAAATTTAACAGTGACTTTTATCAGTTTCAGAGAATTATGAATAGCCTTAGATTGAGGTACTTTTTTTATACATTATAAAATAAACATATATCTGTAATTATGCTGAAAAGATATGAAATGACCTTTAGTAAATAATACCTCCCTGTAAATTTTTGTTCTAGATAAAGAATGGTACCAGGGCACTTCCCTGGTGTCACAGTGGTTAAAACTCCGTGCTCCCGATGCTGGGGGCCCAGGTTCGATCCCTGGTCAGGGAACTAGATCCCACATACATGCTGCAACCAAGAGTTCACATGCCACAACTAAGGAGCCCCCCTGCTGCAGCTAAGACCCAGCACAACCAAATAAATAATTTTTTTTTAAATAAATGAATGGTACCATAGTGTTGCAAACCAGGGAAAAAACAAGTATGACTTCCAAGTACTTTACAGAATTTTCCACTTGATTATATTTTCCAACACGTTAATTTCTTGGTGTTTTACTTTCAGTGGTCTTTAGTCCTTGAGGAGCCCTCACTGGAATGGTGACTGTTTGCTCAATGGATTGAGTTGGAACCCTTACCAACTGGGATTTTTAAATTACTATAGATTTGGCCTGATGCTGGTGTTAACCAGTGAGCACAGACTCTGAAACCAGATGAGTTTCCATCCACTTCAGACACAGTGACTGCAGTTCCATTCATGGCTTCTGGAATGGTTGTTGGTCTATCCAAAAACAGTTCATTAACAGATATGTAAAGTAAGTTGCATCACTGGCTTTGAGTTTAAAATTAAGATATAATTCACATACCATAAAAGTCGCCCCTTTAATGTGTGCAATTCAGTGGTTGTTAGTATATCAACAAGGTTGTGCAACCATCATTACTATCTAACTCCAGACCATTTTCATCACCCAAAAAGAAACTCCACACCCATTAGCAGTCACGACCCATTTTCCCCTCCCCCTACCCAGGCAACCATTAGTCTATGATTGTGATTTCTTCTTTCACCCATTGGTTAATTAGGAATGTTCTAATTTCCATATATTTATAAATTTTTCAAATCTCCTTCTGTTATTTATTTCTAATTTCATTCTATTGTGGTCAGAGAACATACTTTGTATGATTTCAATCCTACTAAAAATATTGAGGCTTTCAAAATGACCTAACATATGATTTACCCCAGGGAATGTTCCACGTGCACTTTAAAAGAATGTGCACACGCTGTAGTTGGGTGGATTGTTCTATGTATGTCTTTTAGGGGTATGTGGCTTAAAGTGTTGTTCAAGTCTTCTATTTCCTTGTTGACTTCTCTCTACTTGTTCTATCCATTATTGCAAGCGAGGCACTGAAGTCTCCAACTGCTATTATTGAATTGGATATTTCTCCCATCAATTGTATCAGTTTTTGCTTCATGTATTTGGAGCTCTGTTGTTAGGTACATATATGTACATGATTATGTCTTCTTGATGGACTGATCCTTTTATCATTATGTAGTGTCTTTGTCTCTAGTAACAATTTTTGCCTTAAGGTCTCTTTTGTCTGAGATTAATATATCCACTCCAGCTTCCTTTTTGTTAAGTTTGCATGGTATATCTTTTTCCATCTTTTTACTTTCAAACTGTTTGTGTTATTGATTTGTAAGCAGCACATAGTTGGATCATGATTTTTACCCATTCTGGCATTTCTACCTTTTAATTGGAGTGTTTAATTAATTTACATTTAATGTGATTACTGATAAGGTAATAAGATTTAGTCTGACATCTTTCTACTTGTTTTCTATGTCTTATGTCTTTTTGTTCCTCTATTCTTCCATTACTTCCATGCCTTCTGTTGTATATTTTTTAGTGTGCCATTTTAATTCCCTATTTGTATCTTTTACTATATATTTAGTTATTTTCTTAGTGGTTTCCCTGATGATTATAATTAACATCTTAATATACAGCAGTCTAGTTTGGAATAATACCAACTTAATTTCAGTAGTATACAAAAATTTTGTTCCCATATAGGTTTGTTCCCTTCCCCTTCCTTTGTACAGTTATTGTCACACAGATTTTGTGTTTTTTCACTTTGTGACCATCAATACAGATTTATAATTTTTTAATGGAGTTGCCTCTTAAATCATATAGGAGTAAAAAAGAGTTATGAACAAAAAATGCATTTATGGTCTTTCATATTTACCTATGTAAATATCATCGCTCTTTATTTCTTCATGTGGATTTGAGTTACTGTCTATTGTCCTTTTATTGCAGCCTGAAGGACTCTTTATTATTTCTTGTAGGGCAGGCTTGCTAATGATGAATTTTGTTTTTATTTATCTGGGAGTGCCTTAATTTCTTCTTCATTTTCAAAGGATTGTTTTGGGATACAAAATTCTTGTTTGATAGTCATTTACTTCAGCACTTCAATCAAATATGTCATCCCACTGCCTTCTGGCCTCCACAGTTTCTGATGGAAATTCCTTGCATCTGAGTCAATTCTCCCTTGCTGCTTTCAAGATATTCTCCTTGTCTTTATCTTTTGACAGTATGATTATATGTCCAGGCATGAATTTGAGTTTATCCTGCTTCAGTCTTACTGAGCTTCTTGGATATGTAAATTAATATTTTTCATCAAAGTTTGAAGTCTTTGGTCATTATTTTTTCAAATATTCTTTTTCTCTTCTCCCCTTGTTTGACTCCCATTATGCATATGTTGGTGCACTTAATAGTATCCCATGAGTTTCTGAGGCTCTATTAATTTTTCTTCATTCTCTTTTCTTTCTGTTCCTCAGTCTGGATAATCTCAATTGATTTATATTCAAGTTTGCTGATTCTTTCTTCTGCCTGCTCAATGGCAGGCAGATGATGTTGGGCATCTCTAGGGAATTTTTCATTTCAGTTATTGTATTTAAACTCTACAATTTATATATGGCTACTTTTAAATAATTCCTATCTTTTTATTGATGATTTCTATTCGGTGAGACATCATTTTCATACTTTAGTTATTTGAATATATTTTAAATAGCCAATTTAAAGTCTCTGCCTGCAAATTCCAATGTTTGGACTTCCTCAAGTACAGTTTATTGACTTTTTCCACTGTGTATGGGACACACTTATTTCTTTACATGTCTCATAATTTTCTGAGGAAAACTTTTTGTGTGTGTGTGGTATGCGGGCCTCTCACTGCTGTGGCCTCTCCCATTGCGGAGCACGGGCTCCAGACGCGCAGGCTCAGCGGCCATGGCTCATGGGACCAGCCGCTCCACAGCATGTGAGATCTTCCCGGACCGGGGCACGAACCTGCATCCCCTGCATCGGCAGGCGGACTCCCAACCACTGCACCACCAGGGAAGCCCTGGACATTTTGAGTAATAGGATAACTGTGGAATTAGATTTACTAACCCCTTTGCCAAGGTTTTGATGTAGTTGCTGGTTTTTGTTTATCTAGCAAGTCATATGAACTAATTCTTTAAAGTCTATTAGATAGACACTGAAGTCTTGCTCAGATAGTTTCTTAGTGAACTAATGATTGGACAGATATTTCCTTAAGCACCTGAAACCAGTTAACTCTCACGGTCTTTGCTGACGGCTTTGTGTGCATGTTGGGACACACTTCAACACTCAGCCAGGAAGTTGACAGCTATGCCTTCACCTTCAATTTCTGCTTGGGCAGATCATCAAGATCAACCTAAGGTGGCAGTTTAGGATGTCCCGAGGTCTTTCCTGAACAGGAGTAACAATCCTTGGCTTGAGCAACGTCTTTGGCATGTGCATGCACATGACCATCTAAATTCCCAGGAATGGCAGAGCATTTCCAAAGCCTCTATGAATATCTCATTCCTCAGCTTTTCCTTTTTTAAGTTTATGGTTAGCCTGTTGTTTGCTCCAATGTTTATTCACTACTTCAGGCAGCCACAACTGCTTCTGATTTTTTTTTTTCATCAAATTTTTTTTTTCCCCTGTGGAAAAGGCTTTTCATATCAGGCAAGCTCTGATCAGAAAAATAAAGACAGCCTTGCAAGTGAGGTCTTCCAGGGAACCACCAGACAGTTCTCTGGGAATGAGGCTTTGAAGGAGCTCCAACCCCACTCTGCCCCTTCCAGTGGCTTCTACGCTGCTGCTTCTACATTACGGACTGTTGCTTTTCAAGGATAAGCAGAGCTGGAAATGGGCAGGGGGAATGGAAATAGGACTAGTTAAAATGCCACAAAGCTTACTGTTCTTACTGAGATTCAGCTATTTCTCTTCCATAAATATTCCTTGGGTTGCTATGAGGTTAATTTCCAGAGTTCTGAAAAAAGTTGATTCTGACAATCTTTGCATATTTTCTCCTTGTCTTTATGGAGAAGAGAATTTTCAGAGGTCCTTACTCCCCCATTCTGGCTGGCTTTAAGTATTTAATGTCCTTTTATTTTTCTTAGCAAAATGAATCTGGTTAAAACAATAAAGCCACCACCATTGACATTTCTAGGCATTCGCATGGTTCAAGCTCAACTATTCTATAAACAGCAGTATCTGTGAGAACAACTAAATGGGATATAGTATGAATTATAGAAAATGTCCACACTACAAATGAATGGTGCCAAAATGTTTCAGTAGGCAAACTCAGAGTATTAGAAAAATTTTTCATTATATAAAAAAGAAAGGGCTTCCCTGGTGGCGCAGTTGAGGAAGGGAGAGAGGGAGGGAGGGAGGAAGGAAAGAAAGAATGATCTTGGATTACTATAGTCTCAAAATTGCTATGAGAAGCAAAACCTGACAGGTAACAAGCATAATCCACACTCTGCTGAAAGATGAATTG
>NW_020175700.1:1985862-1992240 GCF_003031525.2 Neophocaena asiaeorientalis asiaeorientalis | reverse complement strand
AACCTGGCCAACCCTTGCAAGTCTCTTAATTACATATAGAAATGACCTCCAAATGCTCCACCTTCTGTCCAGCCACCACACTGGACTGCCAGTACATTTCTGTCTCTGATGTACAAGGGACCATATAGTCATGCTTCAAAGAGAATATCCTAGGCTGTAAAGCAATCTCTTTTCCTGACCAAGGACAGCACTCACTCAGCTATGATCAATTCCTTTACTAGAGACACTTGCATCACTTTCAGATCTATTGGCTAATAGCACAGGGAGGTACTTCCTGGGTAGGGATAGTGAGATTTGAATGATTTTTAGATAGACATGTAGTTATTTTCAAGAATACAGACTTATAAAAATCCCATCAGTTTAAGAGAAGGCAAGATATTCACTTAATTCCTGGAGAAATGTAGAAGAGCCTAATTAGGAGCAAACAATAGTTGGTGGAAACCACAAAAATAATAAAATCATAATAAAATGTCCAGGGTTAGGTAAGGATACATTTTAAAACAAGATTCCTTATTTTTAAATAATATTACAAGTCTATGAAATGAATTTACATCTCAATATTTAATTACATCAGGTTGCATTAGTTAGGAATCCATGTTCATAAATCATTTGAATAAAAATGTTTTGATTTCTCCTGAAGCAATGCATCGTGTTTAAGATGAACATGTTTGATTTTTCAATTGAGGGAACAGAAACCTAATTTTACTATTAATGGTTTCTAAAATTGGCTTTGAAAGAGATTACAAAATAGGTATATATTTTAGGGAAAACTGTGCAAAGCCTCATAAGCTGACTGGTATTGAAGGCTTTTTTCTTAGACTGTAAACATTTTAATGCTTAATGTGGAAGAAAAGTGAGAGGTACCTTAAACTAGGCAGACAAGCCAGTATGAAAGGTTTTAGTGAGTGCTGAGTACGTTGACTAAAAGATGTTTAATGCAGACCTTGCTTTTCCAGAAAGGAGGGCCAGGTAACAAAACAGTTCATCATTCTTTTCTATTAACCAAAATGTATCCTCCACTAGCCAGGACTCTTTTGTATTGATCATTTTAAAAAATGTTAAAGTATGCTCAAAATATATATTTTATTCATTGAAGATGCAACATTTCATTCATCTACACAATGTTATGTAATTGAAGATTTTGGTATGATAACAATTGGGCATTTTGAAGAACACTGATAGGGTATTCCACGTTAAATGGACCCCTCCCCACCTTGTACTATATCATAAGAAGGCCTATGCCCAACAGGGTAACCTGTATTTTAAAATTTACCATTAACCACATATCAGATTACTGATGTAAACTTACCTGAACAGACTGTATTTTCCAAATAACTCACTTTTTTGGGCATTATTATAATTGCATGAACTATTTCTCTACCTAGTATAACCATTGCTCAAGAAAACATATATATAGTAACTTTAGAATTTTCTGCAAAGCTCTGGACACAATTAAATATTTAGACTGTAGGCAAATCTTCTCCAGTCTACAACACTTCTTTATAATATCAAAAGACATCAGTGAATCCAGTACAAAATTTTTATAATGAACAGCACCAAAGAAGCCAAATTATAAGTTCCATTTCTCATTAATTAAGCTGGGTGCTGCATCAAGGATTAAGGCTGAGACCACCCAAAGGTTGTCTGCCTAGCCCACTGCTGGTGTTCAACACACATTGCTTGTACAGAGGCTGTTTGGATTGTAAGTGTCTTTGTAAAATTTCAAACAAGTTTAAAGTATTACATATCCTTATCTCAACAGAATCCTGAATATCAGGTTAGCAAATTTCATAGTTCCATTTTAAGACATATGATTGTAGAGGGTAAAGTAGAAAGATGTTGAAACATATTACTGTCACTTAAATGATAGGTAGCAGCCACACAGGCCTGAACCACATTTGTGAAATTTCATGCCACATTTTTCACCTCCCAATTTATATACATGGAGGGGTTACACTAAAACTTCAATTATTCCAAAGGATGAAAGAAGTGTTACATTTTGATATAGATCTTCAGTTTCTATTATACCATAAGCCTTTGAAATATTAAGGCTGAAGAGGCCAAGTTATGAAAGGGACAAGAGGAAGTAAGAACAGTGGAAATACAGTTGATAATGTTCTGCCTTCACCATTCTATGTGGATAGTCTGCTTTCCAGGCAGCAGGTGGTGTGACTGTGAAAAGATCACACATTTGTCAGTAACTATGTAGGATTTTTAGCACTGTTAGAGCCTAGCATTACAGATTTAGGGCAGCTAATAAAATTCCATAAACCAAATTTTTGACAAGTCTGAAAGTTTTTGAAAATAATTTTCCTACCAAGTAAAACTTCTTGGTTCCCTTTTAGTCCCGTCTCAGAGAAAACTATGTATAATTAAACTTTTTTTAAAAAAGTAAAAAAAAAGAATCACTTCACAGCAACCAGATGAACATCTGGCAGCAAAGCAATATTAAAATGCCATCCTTTCAAAGGAAGAGCAAGTATGTGAGTCCTCCATTAAAAGCATTATCTTATGTCAGAGCATAATCTCACACTTTCCATTTATGGCCTTTTTGCAAAAGTCCAAGGCTGAATTTGGACCTGCTTTTTCCTGTGTTTTCTCAATGTTATCTGGACAAAAGTGTGTCAAGTACATAAGAAACCTAAGGTCAAAATGAAGATGATCTAATGCACCAGGTATTTAAATAAATGTGCACAGGCTGTACTTAGAATCACCTTGCTAAAAACTAGTAGCAGAAGTAGCTGAAGCCTGTTTGTCACATGTAACAAAAATATTTCAAAGTCAATATAAATTTAACCATAACCCATCTAACAAAAAACACCAGAGATCATATATTAATGTGTTTTTTCTCTCCCTTTCTCAGTAGCCAGAAAATGTTTAAATCTAGAAAGAAAAGGATCAGATCTTTTAAAGCCTCATATGTCCCTCTTCTCATATAAAAAAATCTTATCAGGAAATTAAAAATTCAAAAATTATTTTTCTGTAGTTTTTCAAAATAAGTCTGTATTTCATTTATAATCTACAGTTTTATTTTTAAAAACCCCTCACAAAAGTCTCTTAATATGTTGCAAAACTTTATAAACAAGGTTGTAACTTTCCAGAGGGTGTGTGCCAGGACCCTCAAGAAGCCCCTACTGGAGTCTAACTTGGAAGCCAATTTAGGCACCCGCCCCCCTCCCACCCCTCCCTCACACACTGCTACTCAATACTATTGAGGTCACAGGGTTTACTGAAATTTGTTAAAAACATGGAGAATAACCTCTGGGGAATAATTCTCTGGGGAAAGAAAGAGAGATGAGAAGATTACAGATACCACTGCAAGTATGTATGTTCAAAAGTTAATTTGGTTATATTATCAAATTACAGTTCTTCAGGGAGCTTAAACTTGCTCTAAATTAGATTTGGGGAGGCACATCAAACTAAACAGTCTGCATAAGAGACTCGCTGACATAAAAGAAAAACACGGAAGACAAAGGGTTCTTAATTTGGGGAAGGATATATTCCAACTTGGGGGAAGGGTGAAGGCATTTCAGCTCTAAAGCTCGATCATGACATTTCCAGAGTCCTGCAGTCCCCAAGCGTGACAGGACAGATCGGAAGGGCCTGTTGGGCCTGGCTGGACTCTCCTGTCCCTCTGTCACACTGTGCGATATGCAGGCAACTGCAGTGTCAAGCTGGCAACACTCCTGAGGCTCTTGAGTGTTTATCAACTCAGTAGGTCAAAAGTCTGCAGACACTGGGTGGAGCAGCAGTAAGCCACAAAACTCACAGTTGTCCTCCTGGAAGGGGAAAGAGGGGGAGAAGGACACTGTGAGTTCAAAAGGAAAGTCTCAGAATTCTTTCCATTAGAGACAGTCTTTTCCTTTGTTAAAATAAAGGATTAGGATGGTCAACAGAGTACACAACAGAAATATAAATTCCTTTTAAAACTGAGCACTGGAATCAGGTGAGGTATGTGTGTGCTTATTTTATTAGCAGTTTTCAGATGATGCAACATCCCTATGTTAGCAGCAAAGGAAAAGTAAGCTTTTTCCATGTTACAGTCTGAATTCGGCTTACTAGAACCAGTGCAATGACAGAATTTGAAATACGTTATAAAAGTCATGTAATAGAAAAAGTCACCAATTTAGCTAGAACACATATATATTGAAGCTTAAAAAACATAATTTTAAGGAATTTATCCTACAAATGTATGCCCACAGATTGCTTATGGAGGTAATTTCAGAATCTGAATCATGTAGTTTGAGGGTCTTCTCCCACACAACAGAGGAATCCCATCTCAGACTCCTGCTTGGCATCTTTCTGCAGCGAGTCATGAGCCCTCTGATCCCAATCTGGGCAGCTCCAGTTGTTGGATGCCTTGTTTTCCCACCAGAAGTGCTATCCTCTGGTGAGGAGAGATTAATCTACTGTTGTTTTCACAGGACCCCCTGTGCTGACTGTTTTCTCTTTTCTCCACCCCTCAACTCAGTCTTTGCCTTTCTCTGTAATCCAAGAAGGTGACCTCTACAGACTCAACCTCCAAAGCTGCCTGATTGCTGGTTTCAGGCTGAATTAGGACAAGGGAGGTATAGCAGGAGGGTAAAGGGCAGGAAGAGAGAAAAGTTGAATATTTTCTTTTTCTTCTTTTTTTATAAAAAGTCTAGTTAATAGAGGTATAGTTACATACAAACATACAATAAAATTCACCCATTTTAAGTGTACAGTTGAATGAGTTTTGAAATATATGCAATTATTTAACTAACACCACCATCAAGATATAAAATACTTCTCATATCCCCAAATGTTCCTTGTGTCCACTTGCAGCCAACCCCCATCCCCTAAACCCCCTGAAAAGTCTCTGGCAACCATTGATAATTTTGTTTCTCTGTGGGCTTTATTTTTCCCTGGGCCACCATGATCCTCCAAAAAAGGCTTTGCCATTATTTCATCTTGGATGATCAAAGATCTCAAGGCAAGAGCTAGACCTACTTCTATGGGTTCTCTTGCCTTAGATTTTTGTACTAATCCAGGATTCCCTTACCAACTGGTTCCAGCTAGCTCCCCTGGATGGACCCTCCTGTATGGCTCTAGTTCTCACTAGGCTCCAGTCACACTCAACCAGGCAGTTGACAACTCTGCCTTAGCCTTCACTTCCTGCTTGCACAGAGTCTCACTTCCTGCAAGCAGAGGTGAGAGCTCAGGGCCTTCTTGGGTCTTTTCTGAGCATGCTCACATCCTTTTGCATGCACATGACCTTACATACTCCTAGGAATATGTTAGTGCTTTTCAAAGCCCCCATGGAAACTTTAGTCTATTGTTTGCCCCAACAGTTACCCACTGCCTCAGGCATCTGTGAAGTTAAGCAATTGCCTATAATTGTTTTGACAATTTTTGACAAATACCCTCAGAGAAGAGGCTTTTTGCACTGGTGATCTCTGACTGAGGAAATAAAGACAGGCTTGCAAGTAGGGTTTTTCAGTGAAACACCCTTTGAAGATGCTCCAACTTCCTTCCACCCCTTTCCAGTTGTTGCCCGGCTGCTGGTTTTAACTGTGATGGCAGATTCTTGGTTTTCAAGGTTAAGACTAGAAGATGGGACTATAGGTTAAAATATCACAAAGGTCTCTGTTCTTTTTGAGATTCAGTCACTTTTCTTGAATAAATGCACTCTGGATTGCTGTAAGCCTTTTGTTAATTTCCAGAGTTCTGAAAAATTCAATTCTGACAAGTTTTGCCAGTTTTTTCATTGCTTTTATGGAAAGGTTGACTATTTCTATCCCACTCCATCTCTACATCTCTGACCAGAGCTTTTATTGGGCAGCCCCTCCTGTTGGTTCTAAGTCTCAACAGCCTCCAGATCTTCCTTTGTCCTTCATGCTAAAAGATTAAGAATGGTAAACCTTCCTACTGCTGTAAGTTCCCAGGTACTTTATCATCCTTGTGGGTGCTCTGAACCCTGCCTGAACTTCTGTAAATAGTCCTTCTCCATCAATTTCTCTTCAAAATCCCAGCTTCTGTGTGTTTTCCGGCCAGTACCCTGATTGATTTAGTAGGGAGTAGTCTAAGGAAACAGTCCATCAAAGTGGGATTCTGGGATTGGGTTGGTAAGTGCGTGAATGACCTCATTACCAGGGAAAAATGGGACATCACTGATTACTCGAAGTTGTGGTATCACAATTACTCAAATTATCACTAAGACTGCCAGTGGAGGGTAACGCACTGGGAGATCAAGTGCTGTGGCACTTGACTGCTGTGGCATCATGGTGAATTCAAAGATTGTGGAGGGAGATGGCTTCTTTTGACTGCTTTAAAAGATTCCCCCAAATCCCAACCCCCTTCCAAAAAAAAAAAAAAAAAAAATAAGAAAAAAAAAAAAAAAAAAAAAAAACTTAGGGC
>NW_020175700.1:1969303-1985807 GCF_003031525.2 Neophocaena asiaeorientalis asiaeorientalis | reverse complement strand
AAAAAAAAAAAAAAAAAAAAAAGAAAAAAAAAAAAAAGAAAGATAAGCTTAGTGCCCTCTTGAACTCTCAACTCAAGGCATAGGTAGAGAATCAGAAAGTTTCTATGGTGGCTTTAAAGGAATTCTTATTTTATGAAGCTGTGGGAGGGACATGCCTGAGGCCTGAATGTACAGGCTGCAGAATCACATGCCAGTTAAAAGTATACTTATGCTAAGTCTCTTACGCTAAGGTAAAGGTTCTTGTGGGAAGGGGTGAGGACTTAAGAATTGAGATGGAAACCTTTGTGTAGACACAAAGCTAAGGACCGTAAACCTCTAATATCTCTAAACATTTCTTCACATCAGAAACAGCCCTTCTTACTATCTAAGAAAACAAGCATTCACTTGAATAAAAAGATTTCACTGACTTCATCTGGTGTGGTTACCTAAAAAGGAAATTCCTATCTTCTTCAGGCAGGAACAATACTCACTGCCTCTAGGGCCACAGAGAGAGCAAAATCCCAGCATGATTCAGAGAGTTAATTGCAAGGGCTGCTCCTGGGAGAGATTATGTACATGAAGGAGTTATAGAATCTTGCCAAATTTTATTTGCAGAAATCTGGAGAGTAAGCATGGAAATGGAGTCTAAGTATAATACATTAGCCAGTGAGAATAAGTCTAAGGTTGGATCAGGCCAAGAAGGGTGTTTCATGAGGCCTTAGCATTTAATGTGTTAGTAGGAGTACCTATAATGGCTAACAGAAGTCTTGCTTCAGTAGAGGCCTACAGTCAATGAGACAGAGATGCTAGAACTTCCACTGCACAGTCTAGAGGGAGGAGATCAAAGGCTTAGAGAAATGGGAATGTTGAGGTGGATCCAATGTGGCCTAACCTGCTTAGCCACCACCTGGAAACCTCTGGGAGGGTCAGGAAGACAGTCCCTTCACTAAGACATTAATATATGTATTGGTGAGGGGAAATCAAACTGGAAGTAGTAAGCACACCTGATACTAATATGACACATGCCTACTAGAGGTGAGAGAGAAAGCCTGCAAAAGCTCAGGTGTCTGCTACATTGGTAAAGTTTCAAACAGAAAAGAAGAGTTACATCCAGAACTGCCCACTTGAAGAAACAGATACACACTTGTGGGTCCCTTTGGATTTTGGAGGCAAAACACATTTTGGGAGCCCCAATCTTCCAAGGTCCTTTCTCTTACAACTAGAACACCCTGGTCATAAAACAACAAACAAGCATTGGAAGACTCTGAAAGACATAATGAAGATAGACAGACTATGACCCTGGGACTTGAGAAGCAACACAGCAATGGTACACTCCCGAGGCTTCCTTATTGCCTCCCATATACTTCAGATAGGATGCTGTAGGAACTTCCAACCCAGAACCACCAACAGGCAGAGTCAAAAAACCAAAAGAAAAGAAAACAAAACACAACAAAAAAAAAACAACCCCCCAAAAAAACTCCAAGAAAAGCCTGTTATCCCTATCCAAAGGATTAGGACAGAGAAATCCATCAATTTCTATAGAAAGTAAATAACTAGTTGCTTAGGACTAGGTATGGGGAAAGAGAGAGGTGATAGATAAAGGGTACATTCTCTTAGGGTGAGAAAAACGTTCTAAAATTGTCTGTGGTATTAGTTGCATGTTATCTGTGACTACAGTAAAAACTGCTGATTTGTATACTTTAAATGGGTGAATTGTATGATATGTAAATTGTCTCAATAAAGCTGTTAAAAAATAATAGCACTGAAAGGAGAAATAGATAAACTCACAATTAGAGTGGGAACTTCAACTTCTTTACTCTTAGCAACTGATAGAACTACCAGACAGAAAATCAGCACAGGTGTAGAAGAACTGAACAACTCAATGAACCAAAGAATCTAAATGACATATACAAAACACTCCACCCAACAGCAACAAAGTACACTTTTTTTTTTCTAAAAGCCCATGGAATATTCACCAGGACAGACTATATTCTGTGCCAAAGAACAAGCCTCACAAATTTGAAAGAATTGAAATTATATACAGAGAACACATCTGGTTTCATCTCTGACATAAAGAGCCTAGAAGTCCTCACTCCTGTTCTTACAACAAGAACAAGCTGAATAAATTGAAAATCAACTTTTCTCCACTCACCAGAGAACTGAGGTCATAGGGCAAACTGCAACTTCAAAATCTGGTGAGACAGGTACCTCCAGAGTCACAGCTGAGACTTGCTTACCTGGACAGAAGATGCTAGAATTGCTGGAGGCTGAGTGTGGACAAGCCTGAGAGTGAGATACTCCTGAGGCTGCAATGTTAGGGTGACACACACATTCTTAGGTTTTACCTACAGAAACCCTACAGGCTATCATGGTGAAAATCCGTAAAAGATCCCCTTGTTGCTCATTCAGGAAGAGAAAAAGAGTAGTCATTATGTAACATGTCCAGAGCATCCTCCATAACAAAGGACAGTTCTCCAGAGAAAGTTTACCAGAGCCCTATTCCAGGTGTGGAAGGGCATTCTTCCCACCCCAGCCCCCTTTAGCCTGCCCATCCCACCTAAGAGGGGAAAGCAAACTATGCAAGATGAGAAAAATTTATGACAGTCACAGCCTAGAAATACAGGCCCACTAAAATAATGATATAATCATAAAATTTAGAACATTTCCCTCCCTCATTTACCACCAGAGTAAATGGCCTCCAGAATAAGGACAGTGGATTATAGATAAACTTGATACACAGAAATCTCTTGCATTCCTATACACTAACAATGAAAGATCAGAAAGAGAAATTAAGGAAACAATCCCATTTACCACTGCATGAAAAAGAATGAAATACCTAGGAATAAACCTACCTAAGGAGGCAAAAGACCTATACTCTGAAAACTGTAAGACACTGATGAAAGAAACTGAAGATGACACAAATAGATGGAAAGATATGCCATGTTCTTGGATTGGAAGAATCAATATTGTCAAAATGACAATTCTATCCAAGGCAGTTTACAGATTCAATGAAATCCCTATCAAATTACCAATGGCATTTTTCACAGAACTAGAACAAAAAATTTTTAAATTTGTATAGAAACACAGAAGACCCCGACTAGCCAAAGGAATCCTGAGAAAGAAAAATGGAGCTCGAGGAATCAGGCTCCCTGACTTCAGATTATAATACAAAACTACAGTCATCCAAACAGTATGGTACTGGCACAAAAACAGAAATATAGATCAACAGAATAGGACAGAAAACCCAGAAATAAACTCACGCACCTATAGTCAATTAATCTATGACAAAGGAGGCAAGAATATACAATGGAGAAAAGACAGTCTCTTCAATAAGTGATGCTGAGAAAACTAAACAGCTACATGTAAAAAAAAAAAAAAAGAAAAGAAAGAAATTAGAACATTCTCTAACACCCTACACAAAAATAAACTCAAAATGGATTAAAGACCTAAATGTAAGGCCGGATACTATAAAACTCTTAGAAGAAAACAAAGGCAGAACACTCTGACATAAATTGCATCAGTATTTTTTGCATCCACTTCCTAAGAGCAATGAAAATAAAAATAAACAAATGGGACCTAATTAAACTTAAAAGCTTTTGCACAGCAAAGGAAACCATAAACAAAATGAAAAGACTACCCATAGAATGGGACAAAATATCTGCAAACAAAGCAACTGACAAGGGATTAATCTCCAAAATATACAAACAGCTCATGCAGCTCTATATCAAAAAACAAATAACCCAATCAAAAATAGGCAGAAGATCTAAATAAACATTTCTCCAAAGAAGACAAACAGATGGCCAAAAAGCACATGAAAAGATGCTCAACATCACTAATTATTGGAGAAATGAAAATCAAAACTACAGTGAGGTACCACCTCACACCAGTCAGAAGAGCCATCATCAAAATGTCTACACACAATAAATGCTGGAGAGGGTGTGGAGAAAATGGAACCTTCCTACACTGTTGGTGGGAATGTAAATTGGTGCAACCACTATGGAGAACAGCATGGAGGTTCCTTAAAAAACTAAAAATAGAACTACCATATGATCTAGCAATCCCACTCCTGGGCATATATCTGGAGAAAACCGTAGTTCGAAAAGATATATGGACCCCAGTGTTCATTGCAGCACTGTCTACAATAGCCAAGATATGGAAGCAACCTAAATGTCCATCAACAGAGGAATGGATAAAGAAGATGTACTACATATATACAATGGAATATTACTTAGCCATAAAAAAGAATGAAATAATGCCATTTGTAGCAATATGGATGGACTTAGAGGTTATCATACTAAGTGAAGTAAGTCAGACAGAGAAAGACAAATATCATATGACATCACTTATATGTGGAATCTAAAAGAAATGATACAAATGAACTTGTTTACAAAACAGACTCACAGACATTGAAAACAAACTTATGGTTACCAAAAGGGAAATGTGGTGGGGAGGGATAAATTAGGAATAACAAATACACAGTACTGTATATAAAATAGATAACAACAAGGATCTACTATATAGCACAAGAAACTACTCAATATTCTGTAATAACCTATATGGGAAAAGAATCTGAAAAATAATGGAAATATGTATATGTATAAGTGAATCACTCTGCTGTACACCTGAAATTAACACAACATTGTCAATCAACCATACTCTAAAATACAATTTTAAAATAAATTAATTAATAAAAATAAAAAAGCAAAATAAATAAAATCCCAGCACTATTAAACCTTGGGTTCATCTTACTGGGCCCACCCAGGGGCCTGCAGGGGGTGCAGTGGGCAGTCTTGAGGGTGCTGGGGGAAGGGGGCTCACCATGCTCCTAAAGCTCATTTACCAACAGTGCAGCCTGGGCTTGACAGGATATTGAGGTGAGGATCTAGTTTTTAAACTATACAGGAGTACGGAAGAAAAGTCATGAGAAAATAGGAGAGAATGAAGAATGTTATGAGATAAATGCATTCCCATTAAAATTTTGCATTTAAAAACAAAAACAGCTGCAAGATGCAGGCTCTCTGAGGAGTATACAGGGAAGCCCAAAGTTAAGCAAGAAGAATCATAAAAGGACACTAAAGGAATCTGAATTTCAATCTGAAGCCTCTAGTACCTACTACAACAAACATAAAACAGAGCTCAGCTCCTAGCCAGATTAAAATAAAATCTCATACTAAATGCCCTATTTAGCTCAGTTCTTATTACCCAATATGTCTGTCTTTCAACAAAAAATTACAAGAGATGCCAAAAGGCAAGAAAAAGCACATGCTGAAGAGACAAAGAAAACCTCAGAACCAGACTCAGATATGACAGAGATGTTAGAATTATCATAGGGAATAAAAAAAAAATAGAACAGAAAATCCACAATCTGTGGGACAATTTCTAATGGTGCAAGATATGCATAATTAGAATACTAGAAAGAAAAGGAGATAAAAGAGAAGAAGAGAAGAATTTGAAGTAATAATGGTTAAGGACTTTACAAAATTAATGACAGATCCAGAAACTTAACAACACTAAGCAGGATAAAAATCAAAAACAAAAACACTACACATAAGAAATATTATATTCTATCATTTATATGTGGAATCTAAAATATGACACAAATGAACATATCTATGAAACAGAACAGACTCACAGACATAGAGAACAGATATGTGGCTGCCAAAGGGGAAGAGAGTGGAAGAGGGATGGATTGGGAGTTTGGAGTTAGCAGATGCAAATTAGTAAATATAGAATGGACAAACAACAAGGTCCTACTGCATAGCACAGGGAATTATATTCATAATCCTGTGAAAACCATAGTGGAAAAGAATATAGAAAAGAATATATATATATATATATATATATATACACACACACACACACACACACATATATATATAAAACTGAAAATCACTTTCTGTATAGCAACATTGTAAGTCACCTATACTTCAATGAAAAAAAAAAAAAAAGGAAATATCAAACTGGAGAAAACCAAAGAAAAAGGAAATCTTAGAAAAAAGCCAGAGGAGAAAAAACGTTACCTATAGAGGAACAAGTATAAGACACAGTAGACTTCTTATTAGAACCATGCAAGCAAGAAGACAGTGGAGTGAGATATTTAGTGTGCTCAAAGAAAAAAAAATCACTAACCTAGAATTTTATATCCAGTGAAATTATCCTACAAAAGTAAAGGAGTATAAAGAATTTTTCAAACAAACTGAGAACTGAGGGAATTCATTGCCAGTGAACTTGTCCTGCAAGAAAGGTTGAAAGGAATTCTTCAGGGAGAGGAAAAGGGTATAGATAAAAAATGACCCAAAAAAAAAAAAAAAAAAAAAAAAAAAAAAATTCAGATCTAAATAAAACTAGGGATGACATGATACTATATATAGAACATTCTAAAATCTCCACACACACACAAAATTAGAATAAATGAATTCAGTAAAGTTGCAGGATACAAGATGAATATACAGAAATATGTTGCTTATCGATACTAATAATGGATTATCAGAGAATTCAAGAAAACAATCTCTTCTACAATTGCATCAAAAAGAATAAAATGCCTAGAAATAAATTTAACCAAGAGGGTGAAAGACTTATACTCTACAAGACATTGATGAAGGAAATTGAAGATGATACATATAAAAGATACCCTCTTTTCATGGATTGGAAGAATTAATACTGTTAAAACGTCCATACTACCCAAGGCAATCTACAGATTTAATGTTATCCTTATCAAAATACCCAGAACATTTTTCACAGAACTAGAACAAATAATTCTAAAATTTACTTTTTTAATCTATTTTTTTCATTTAATACTTTTCAACTTGAATTTTAGTTTGTCAGTAATAATACTGTCATTCCCACCTTGTTTGTTTGTCTTGTTTTGGTGTAATTTAGGTTTTTGTCTTCAAATTTTGTCTTAAGGTATTCTTTCCTCTCTTGCTTTCAACTTCTCTCTCTCTCCCTCTCTCCCTCCCTCTCTCTCTCTGCCTTAACACAACTTAAGACATAAGAATCTCTTTTGAGGAATTGAATCCATTCACATTTATACAGTAGGTCCTTACTAGTTATCTGTTTTATATATAGTAGGATATATATGTCAATCCCAATCTCCCAATTTATCCCTCCCCCCTTACCCCCTGGTAACCATAAGTTTGTTTTCTACATCTGTGACTCTACTTCTGTTTTGTAAATAAGTTCACTTGTGCCCTTTTTTTAGATTACACATATAAGTGAAATATGATATTTGTCTTTCTCTGTCTGACTTACTTCACTCAGTATGACCACAAAAGACCCTGAACTGCCAAAACAATCTTGAGGAAAAAGAACAAAGCTGGATGCGTCCTGACTTCAAACTATACTACAAAACTACAGTCATCAAAACAGTACGGTATTGGTACGAAAACAGACACATAGATCAATGGAACAGAATAGAAAGCCCAGATATAAACCCATGCACTTATGGTCAATTAATCTATGACAAAGGAGGCAAGAGTATGCAATGGAGAAAAGACAGTCTCTTCAGTAAGTGGTGCTGGAAAAACTGACAGCTACATGTAAAGGAATGAGATTAGAACATTTTCTCACCCCATATACAGAAATAAACTCAAAATGGATTAAAGATCTAAATTTAAGACTGGAAACCATAAAACTCCTAGAAGAAAACATAGGCAGAACACTTTTGACATAAATTGTAGCAACATTTTTTTTGGATCTGTCTCTTAAGGCAAAGGAAACAAAAGCAAAAATAAACATATGGGACCTACTTAAACTTAAAAGCTTTTGCACAGCAAATGAAACTATCAACATAATGAAAAGACAACCTACTGAATTGGAGAAAATATTTGCTAATGATATGACCAATAAGGGGTTAATACCCAAAATATATAAACAGCTCACACAACTCAGTATCAAAAACAACAAAAACAAAAACCAAACAACCTGATTAAACAATGGTCAGAAAACATGAATGGGCAGTTTTCAAAAGAAGATATACAGATGGTTAATAGGCACATGAAAAGAAGTTCAACATTGCTAATCATCAGAGAAATGCAAATCAAAACCAAAATGAGATAGCACCTCACATCTGTCAGAACAGCTATCATCGAAACGCCTACAAATAACAAATGTTGGCAAGGATGTGGAGAAAAGGGAACCCTAGCACACTTCTGGTGGGAATGTAAATTGGTGCAGCCACTATGGAAAACAGTATGGAGGTTCCTCAAAAAACTAAAAATAGATCTACCATATGATCCAGCAATTCCACTCCTGGGTATACAACCAAAGAAAACAAGAAAAGATACATACACCCCAATGTTTATAGCAGCATTATTTATAATAGCTAAGATACAGAATGGAATATAATTCAGCCATAAAAAATAATGAAATTCTGCCATTTGCAGCAACATGGATGGACCTGGAGAATATTATGTTAAGTGAAATTAGTCAGACAGAGAAAGACAAATACTGCGTGTCATCGCATATATGTGGAATCTAAAGAATAAAACAAAGAATATATATAACAAAACAGATTCATAAATATAGAGATCAAACTAGTTATTACCAGTGAGAGGGAAAGGGGAAGGGGTAAGATAGACATAGGGGATTAAGAGGCATAAACTACTATGTATAAAATAAATAAGCTATAAGGATATATTGTACAGTACAGGGAATATAGCCACTATTTATAATAACTTTAAATGGAGTATAATCTATAAAAAATTGAATCACTGTGTTGTACACCTGAAATTAATGTAGTATTGTAAATCAACTATACGTCAATAAAAATTTTTTAAATAAAAACATTCTTCCGAATAAAATGAATAAATAAATAAATAGGAAGGTTGTTGAAGGAATAAAGTTAAATAAAATCTTTTATTTTTATAATTTTCAATTGATCTAAAAATTAACTTGTTTCACGTAATAAGGGTAACAATGTAGCATGATTACAACAGATGAATAGTGAAATGAATGACAGCAAAGGTATAAAAGGATTATAGGTATAAAAGGTATCAAAGGTATAAAAACTTCAACAATGAAAATAAAAATACAACATATCAAAAATTTTGAAACATAGTAAAGCAGTGCTGACAGAGAAATTAATAGCTTTAAATGCTTAAGTTAGAAAATAGGAAAGGTCTTAAATCAATACTCTAAGTTTCTACCCTAACCTCCCCCTCCAAAAAAAAAAAAAGAGCAAAATAAATCCAAAGCTAGTAGGAGGAAGTAAAGAAGAGAAACTAATGAAATTAAAACCTTCACTAGGATTAACAAGATCAATAAAATTGATAAATCTCTAGCAAGACTGACAAAGATTAAAAAAAGAAAAACACAAATTAATATAATAAATGAAACAGGTGATATTAATACATATTCTGCAGTCATTAAAAAGATATAAGGGAATATCTTAAACAACTTCACACTAATAAATTTGCCAACTGAGAACAGACGAATCCCTTGAAAACCACAAACTACCAAAACTCAACCAAGATAAAATAGCCCACCTGAATAGTCCTATAACTATTAAAGAAATTGAGTCTGTAATTAAAAATGAGAAATTTCCAGGTCCACCCATATTGTTTCACTGGATAATTCTATCAAACACTTAAAGAAGTACTAAGAGGAATTTTTACACTGTCTCTTTCAGAAAAATAGGAGAGGAGGAACACTTCCCAGCTCATTTTATGTGGCCAGTATTACTCTGACTCTAAAACCAGACAAAGAGTACAAAACCAGAAAACTACAGACCAATATCTCTCATGAACAGAGATATAAAAATCCTCAAGAAAGTATTAACAAATTAAATACAGAAATGTATTATAAAAAGAACTATACACTCCAATCAAGTGGGAGTTATTCTGGGTATGTAAAGCTGGTTCAATATTTGAAAATCAATGTCATCTAATACATCAACAGGTTAACAAAAAAAAATTAGTATGATATCAATGAACTCAAAAAGTATTTAACCAAAGACAACATCCATTCATGATTAAAAAAAAAAAACTCTCAGCAAACCAGGAATAAAGGGGATCTTTCTCAATTTGATAAATATTTGATAAAACCTACTGCTTACATCATACAAAATGTCCATACAAAATGGACAGTGATGTCCATTTTCACCACCTTAGTCAATAAAGCAAGAAAAAGAAATAAAAGGCATACAGACTGGAAAGGAAGAAATAAAAGCTATTCCTACTTTCAGATGACATGTCTACATGGAAAATGCCAAGGAATCTATAAAAAATACTCCTAGACTCTTAAGCAAATTCAGCAAGGTTGCAAGCAATCAGATCAAAATATAAAAATTAATCATATTTCCATATACTAACAATAAACACATGGAAATTGAATTTTTAAAATATAATATCATTTATAATCACACAAAGAAAGTGACATACTTAGGTATAAACTTAAAACATTTAAGGATGCTTAAAATTATTAAATGCTGATGAAAGAAATAAAAGAATACCTAAATAAATGGAGAGACATACTGTGTTCATGCACTGGAAGACTCAGAAATAGTAAAGATGTCAATTCTCTCCAAACTAATCTATAGATTAAATGCAATTCTTATCAAAATCCAGCACAAAATCCAGCTTATCTTTGTTCTTTGGAAACAAAGATAAGCTTATTCTAAAACTTCTACAGAAAAGCAAAGACCTTAGAATAGTTAAGACAATCTTGAAAGAGAAGATTAAAGTGAAAGTATCACTTCACCTGCTATTAAGGCCTACTATATAACTACAGTAATCAAGACAGTTTGGTACTGACTGAGAGAAAGACACAGATCAATGAAATTGAAGAGAACATAAGAATATCTTCATGACCTTGGCAGTAGGTAAAGATTTCTTAGGACACAAAAAGCACTAGCTATAAAATTAAAATGGATAAACTTGACTTGATCAAAATTAAAACTTTCTACTTTGCAAATTATACTCGTAAGAAAATGAAAAGGCAGGCATCAATTTTGAGATTTTCTTAACTCAGGAAGTTATGTGAATTTTAAGTTATTAGATACTTTGTATTACCTTACTTTAAAAAAAAAACTAAAGTTGGTTAGACCCCTAGTTCAGATAATTTGCTACACCAGAATATATATGGTTGTATAAATAACAACTGAAATGAAACTCAGGCACAAAATGATCTTAAAAGGCAAGTGCAATTTTGAGGATCAGCTACCTAAACTTATTTCTTCCTGTTTTTTTAAAAGATAATTATGTTAACTGAAAAATCATTCATAGAAGTGATGCACTTCATACCACAACAATTTAATTAAAAATTAAGGTTCTAAGCAAAAAAATCCAATTCCATAAAGATATAGGATCGTTATTCACTGATGCATACTGCTCACTGGATCATCATTAACTCCTTATGATGCTCAAGGGGGTAGGGTGGGTAACATGGAGGTGTCATATTTGTGCTACAAAGAAATCCCAAGCCTGTGTATTTATTTATTTAAAAAAAACTTTTTATTTTGTATTGGAGTATAGTTGATTAACAATGTTGTGTTACTTTCAGGTGTACAGCAGTGATTCAGTTATACATATACATTTATCTATTCTTTCTCAAATTCCTTCCTGTATCTATTCTTTTTCAAATTCTTTTCCCATTTAGGTTGTTACATAATGTTGAGCAGAGTTCCCTGTGCTTTACAATAGGTCCCTGTTGGTTATCCATTTTAAATATAGCAGTGTGTACATGTCAATCCCAAACTCCCTAACTATCCCCTCCCCAGTGGTAACCATAAGTTCCTTCTCTAAGTCTGTTTGTGTTTTGTATATAAGTTCATTTGTATCATTTCTTTTCAGATTCTACACATAAGTGATATAATACAATATTTCTCTTTCTCTGTCTGACTTACTTCACTCAGTATGACAATCTCTAGGTCCATCCCTGTTGCTGCAAATAGCATTATTTCATTCTTTTCAATGGCTGAGTAATATGTGTACTTATTTACTTTTGGGAAACTCACCTAAGAGCATACTGTATCTGCTTGCTTCATTAATGATCTAAGTTGTTACAAGTACGTCAACAAGTCTACTGCCTTAACAATGCATTTGTGTTGGTTAGGTCCTTTAAAAAAATTACAGAACTGTGGAACCAGAGACATGATAGTTTCAGGGGAGAAACTTTTAGCTAAGCAATAAACTCTAGAATTAGGAAACAGATGCTGATAAATTCTACAAAGAACATCAGACATGACATTTGTTGCTTTAGAATCTCTGAGCATACTTATAGGCAAGGCAGAAGAAAGAGCATTTCAGCTTAGTTTTAAAATAAATACCACTATTTTTAAGAAAAAAATCACAATGTTGTTGCATATATTGGAGCCCACAAAAATCATAAGAAATGTGGTGTTTTCTTTATAAACCTATTTTCTGATTAGAAACAAAAAGCATATCCTTGACTCATATAGAAATTCAAGCCAGCAGAAAAATAATATTAGAAAGAATCGATCAGATGAAATCCCAAGCCTGTGAACATATTACCATGTGAGAGAATTATGTGAGAATCATCTAATAACATATGGTATTTCTTGTTACATTTATGGTTAATGACTGTCTCTCATGGGAAGATTCTGTGTGCAGAACCAAAGACTTAAATATACACATGCTTCTCTACTAGATCTGCCCATGCCCTAGAACTTTACGGGTGAGATATGTATGGGAAAGGAAGTATCATGTGGTTTGGTCATAACTGAACCCCTAATACCTAGTAGAGAGTTTGGCACCCAGCAGATGGTCAGTACATGATTGTTTAGTGATACAATGAGAAAGAAAAAGTTAAGAACAATTTACTTAAATTTGTTGAGGAATATTTTACCCATGCAAAATTGCATAAGTTACCTTAAGTTGGTGCCAACAAATAGGCTTCTGCTGAAAGAAAAAAAAAAAAACCCAAAAGTAAGTAAGCAATTAATGTCAGTATTACTGATGTCAACTGGTTTCACAGAAGAAAGTAATACCGACACAACTAGGGCACCTACCAGGCACCGGTGGGGGACCATGGACACCTAAGGGGACAGGAGGGACCCTCAGTGACTGGCTTGTGGGATCTTGATTCCCAAGCTGGAGGTCAGGCCTGAGCTCCTGTGGTGAGAGCTCCGAGTCCAAACTTCTGGACTAACAGAGAACCTTAGATCCTAGGGAATATCAATCAGAGTGAGGCCTCCCAGAGATCCTCATCTCAGCACCAAGACCTAGCTCTATCCAACTGCCTGCAAATGCCAGTGCTGGAGGTATCAGGACAAACAACAAGTAAGACAGGAATACAGCACCACCCATCCAAAAAAAAAAAAAAAAAAGAAATGACAAAAAAATTTGTTACAGACTAAGGAGCAAGGCAAAAACCTACAAGACCAATTAAATGAAGACAAAATACACAACCTATGTGAAAAAGAATTCAGAGTAAAGATGATCCAAAATCTTGGAAACAGAATGGAGAAAATACAAGAAACACTTAATGAGGATCTAGAAGAACTAAAAAGCAAACAAATAGTGATGAACAACACAACCACTGAAATTAAAAATACTCTAGAAGGAATCAATAACAGAATAACTGAGACACAACAACGGATAAGTGAGCTGGAATATAAAATGGTGGAAATAACTGCCAGGGAGAAGAATAAAGAAAAAAGAATGAAAAGAATTGAGGACAGTCTCAGAGACCTCTGGGAGAATGTTAAACACACCAACATTCGAATTATAGGGGTCCCAGAAGAAGAAGAGAAAAAGAAAGGGTTTGAGAAAATATTTGAAGAGATTATGTTCAAAAGCTTGCCTAATATGGGAAAGGAAAGAGTCAATCAAGTCCAGGAAGTACAGAGAGTATCATACAGGATAAACCCAAAGAGAAACATGCTGAGACACATATTAATCAACCTATCAAAAATTACATACAAAGAAAAAATATTGAAAGCAGCAAGAGAAAAGCAACAAATAACATACAAGAGAATCTCCATAAGGTTAACATCACATTTTTCAGCAGAAACTCTGCAAGCCAGAACAGAGTGGCAGAACATATTTAAAGTGATGAAAGGGAAAAACCTACAACCAAGATTACTCTACCCAGCAAGGATCTCATTCAGATTCAACAGAGAAATTAAAACCTTTACAGACGAGCAAAAAGTTAAGAGAATTCAGCACCATCAAACCACCTTTACAACAAATGTTAAAGGAATTTCTCCAGGCAGGAAACGCAAGAGAAGAAAAAGCCCTACAATAACAAACCCAAAACAGTTAAGAAAATGGTATTAGGAACATATATCTCGATAATTACCTTAAATGTAAATGGACTAAATGCTCCCACCAAAAGACACAGATTGGCTGAATAGATACAAAAACAAGACCCATACATATGCTATGTACAAGAGACCCACTTCAGACCTAGGGGCACATACAGACTGAAAGTGAGGGGAAAAAGATATTCCATGCAAATGGAAATCAAAAGAAAGCTGGAGTAGCAATTCTCATATAAGACAAAATAGAGTTTAAAATAAAGAATATTACTAGAGACAAAGAAGGACACTACATAATGATCAAGGGATCAATCCAAGAAGATATAACAACTGTAAATATTTATGAACCTGACATAGGAGCACCTCAATACAAATGCTAACAGCCATAAAAGGGGAAATTGACACTAACACAATAATGGTGGTAGGGGACTTTAACACCCCACTTTCACCAATGGACAGATCATCCAAAATGAAAATAAATAAGGAAACACAGCTTTAAATGACACATTAAACAAGATGGACTGAATTGATAATTATAAGGCATTCCATCCAATGCTCATGGAACATTCTCCAGGATAGACCATATATTGAGTCACAAATCAAGCCTTGGTAAATTTAAGAATATTGAAATCATATCAACTATCTTTTTGACCACAATGCTATGAGAGTAGATATCAAGTACAGGAAAAGAAAAACTAAAAAATACAAACGTGGAGGTTAAACAATACACTACTAAATAACCAAGAGATCACTGAAGAAATCAAAGAGAAAATCAAAAAATACCTAGAAACAAATGACAATGAAAACACAACGACCGAAAACCTATGGGATGCAGCAAAAGCAGTTCCAAAAGGGAAGTTTATAGCAATGCAATCCTACCTCAAGAAACAAGAAAAATCTCAAATAACCTAACCTTACAGTTAGTGAAAGAAGAAGAAAAAAAATGGAAAGCTAGCAGAAGAAAAGAAATCATAAAGAACAGATGAGAAATAACTGAAAAATAATGAAAGAAACAATAGCAAAGATCAATAAAACTAAAAGCTGGTTCTTTGAGAAGACAAATAAAACTGATAAACCATTAGCCAGACTCATCAAGAAAAAAAGGGAGAAGACTCAAATCAATAGAATTAAAAATGAGAAAGGAGAAGTAACAAGTGACACTGCAGAAATACAAAGAATCATGAGAGATTACTACAAGCAACTATGCCAATAAAATGAACAACCTGGAAGAAACGGACAAATTTTAGAAAAGCACAATCTTCCGAGACTGACCCAGGAGGAAATAGGAAATATAAACAGACGAATCCAAGCATTGAAATTGAAACTGTGATTAAAAATCTTCCAACAAACAAAAGCCCAGGACCAGATGGCTTCACAGGTGAATTCTATCAAACATTTAGAGAGGAGCTAACACCTATCCTTCTCAAACTCTTCCAAAATATAGCAGAGGGAGGAACACACCCAAACTCATTCTACGAGGCCACAATCACCCTGATCCCAAAACCAGACAAAGATGCCACAAACAAAGAAAACTACAGGCCAATATCTCTGATAAACATAGATGCAAAAATCCTCAAGAAAATACTAGCAAACAGAATCCAACAGCACATTAAAAGGATTATACACCATGATCAAATGGGGTTTATACCAGGAATGCAAGGGTTCTTCAATATATGCAAATCAATAAATGTGATACACCATATCAACAAATTGAAGGATAAAAACCATATGATAATCTCAAGAGATGCAGAAAAAGCTTTTGACAAAATTCAACACCCATTTATGATAAAAACTCTCCAGAAAGTAGGCATGGAGGGAACCTACCTCAACATAAGAAAGGCCATATATGACAAATCCACAGCCAACATCGTTCTCAATGGTGAAAAACTGAAAGCATTTCCACTAAGATCAGGAACAAGAGAAGTTTGCCCACTTCCAAGTTTTGGAAGTTTCAGCCACAGCAATCAAAGAAGAAAAAGAAATAAAAGGAATCCAAGTTGGAAAAGAAGAAATAAAACTGTCAGTTTGCAGATGACATGATACTATACATAGAGAATCCTAAAGATGCTACCAGAAAACTACTAGAGCTAATCGGTTTAAAAGCTTTTTCACAGCAAAGGAAACCATAAACAAGATGAAAAGACAACCCTCAGAATGCGAGAAAATATTTGCAAATGAATCAACCGACAAAGGATTAATCTCCAAAATATACAAGTAGCTCATGTAGCTCAATATCAAGAAAACAAACAACCTAATCCAAAAATGGGCAGAAGACCTAAGTAGACATTTCTCCAAAGAAGATATACG
>NW_020175700.1:1952985-1969182 GCF_003031525.2 Neophocaena asiaeorientalis asiaeorientalis | reverse complement strand
CATATGACCCAGCAATCCCACTACTGGGCATATACCCTGAGAAAACCATAATTCAAAAAGAGTCATGTACCACAATATTCACTGCAGCACTATTTACAATAGCCAGGACATGGAAGCAATTTAAGTGTCTATCGACAGATGAATGGATAAAGAAGATGTGTCACATATATACAATGGAATATTACTTAGCCATAAAAAGAAACGAAATTGAGTGATTTGTAGTGAGGTGGATGGACTTAGAGACTGTCATACATAGTGAAGTAAGTCAGAAAGAGAAAAACAAATACCGTATGCTAACACACATATATGGAATCTAAAAAAAACCCAAATGGTTCTAATGAACCTAGGGGCAAGACAGGAATAAAGACACAGACATAAAGAATGGACTTGGGCTTCCCTGGTGGTGCAGTGGTTGAGAGTCTTCCCATCACAAAAAAAAAAAAAAAAAAAGAATGGACTTGAGGACACAGGGAGGGGGAAGGGTAAACTGGGATGAAGTAAGAGAGTCGCATTGACATATATACACTACCAAATGTAAAATAACTAGTGGGAAGCAGCTGCATGCACAAGAAGATCAGCTCAGTGCTTTGCGACCACCTAGTGGGGTGGGAAAAGGAGAGTGGGAGGGAGACACAAGAGGGAGGAGATATGGGGATATACTTATGCATATAGATGATTCACTTTGTTATACAGCAGAAACTAACACAACACTGTAAAGCAATTATACTCCAATAAAGATGTTAAAAAAAAAGTAAATGAAAGTAATACCCACAAAAAGCAAGGGTAAGGAAATGTGAAACATTTCATAAGTGATAAGTGATTTAACCATATAAGTATTAGATAGAAGATATTATTTTAAAATAAACTACTAGTGAGTGGGAGGAAGGAATATTAAGCTGTTGTAACAGACAAAGGGAAGTAATAAGACAGAGACAGTTCTGCACGCCGTGTAACAAATGGGTCTCTATTGCAAGGCACAACAGTTACCCAGACATCTGCTCCTCTCATGTAATTACTCTGGCTTAAAAGACCATGGAGAATTCCTGAAAGAACCAAGCTCTGTAAATCTGAGCTTCAAAGCAGCCGACTGAAGCCATGCTGTCATCACTACCACAGTGCCCTGCTCACAGTAGATGCTCAATGCATGTCTGCTAACTGAGTGGATAAATCAGTAAATGAGTGGATGCATTATTCTGAGCTATTTGGAAATAACTCCAATGGCTTTTTAAAAATGGAAATAGAAAAAAAAAATCCTAAAATTCATATGGTCCCACAAAAGATCCTGAATAGTCCAACAAATCTTGAGAAAAAAGTACAAAGCTGAAGGCATCATGTTTCCTGATTTCAAAATATACCACAAAGCTACAGTAATCAAAACAGTATGGTACTGGCATAAAGACAGATACATAGACCACTGGAACAGAATAGACAGGCTAGAAATAAACCCACACATATGCAGCCAACTGATCTTCCACAAGGAAGCCAAGCATATACAACGGGAAAAGGACAATCTCTTCAACAAATAGTGTGGGAAAACTGGATATCCATATGCAAAAGAATGAAAGTGGACCCTTATCCTACACCATACACAAAAAAATCAACTCTAAATGAATTAAAAACGTAAACAGAAGACCTGAAACTTTAAAACCCCTAGAAGAAAACATAGTGCACAAGCTACTTGACATTAGTCTTGGCAATGATTTCTTGGCTATGGCACCAAAACCACAAGCCACAAAACAAAAATAGGCATGTGGGACTACATCAAACTAAGCTTCTAAGCATCAATAAAAGCAAAACATAACTAACAGAATGGAAGACAATATTTGCAAACCCTGTATTTGATCATGGGTTAATATCTAAAATATATAAGAAACTCCTATCATTCAGTAGCAAAAAAAAAAATCTGATTTAAAACTGGGTAAAGGATTTAAGTAGACATTTCTCCAAAGAAGACATACAGATGGCCAAAAGGTATATGAAAAGGTTCTCAACATCACTAATCATCAGGGAAATGCAAATCAAAACCACAATGAGATATCACCTCACACCTGTTAGGATGGCTGCTCTAAAAAAACAGACAAACAAAAAAATAAGTGTTGGCAAGGGTGTAGAGAAATTGGAATCCTTACATATGTTGGTGGGAATGTAAAATGGTGCAGCCACTATGCAAAATAATTCCTCAAAAAATTAAAACTAGAATGATCATATCCAGCAGTCCCAGTTCTGAGTATATATCCAAAAGAATTGAAATCAGGGTCCCAAAGAAATATCTGCACTCCCATGTTCACTGGACCATTATTCACAATATCCAAAATATGGCAACAAGCTAAATGTTTACTGACTGATGAATAGATTTAAAAAATGTGGTATGCACATACAATGGAATATTATTCAGCCTTAAAAACGGGATGGGGGCTTCCCTGGTGGCGCAGTGGTTGAGAGTCCGCCTGCCGATGCAGGAGACACGGGTTCGTGCCCGTCTGGAAAGATCCCACATGCCACAGAGCGGCTAGGCCCGTGAGCCATGGCCGCTGAGCCTGTGCGTCCGGAGCCTGTGCTCTGCAACGGGAGAGGCCACAACAGTGAGAGGCCTGCGTACCACAAGAAACAAAACAAAACAAAACAAAACAAAAACGGGATGAACCTGGAAGACATTATGGTAGGGGAAATAAGACAGTCACAGGACAAATACTACATGATTACACTTACATGAGATATCTAAAATAGTCAAACTCAGAAGCAGAGAGTAGCATGGTGAGTTACCAGGGACTGCAGGGAGGGAGAAATGGGAGTTGTGTTCAATGGGTATAGTTTCAGTTATGCAAAATGAGTAAGTTCTAGAGAGCTGCTGTACAATATAGTGCCTACAGTTAATACTATACTGTGCACTTAAAAATTTGTTAAGAAGGTAGATCTCAAGTTAAATGTTCTTACCCCAATTAAAAAAAAAAAAAGGAATAGGAAGCATGAAGAATCTGGATCCTCAGTTAGGAAGTCAACTAAGAGATATTCTACTTTAAGCTAAAATATTAACAGTTGTCATTTCCAGTGGCAGTACTTCCATTTGATACAATTTCCTTTTGCAGAATTCTATTTCCTAATTTTGCTTTGATGGTAACATATGACTTGAACAGATTTATTTTGTCTCCCCCCAAATAAATAAGTAGAAAAGAAACCACTGGTCTACTAATGTTTTAATAATTAAACATTATTTTTAATTTTTAAAGTGACACCAGTTTGTTGTAAAAATTCAACACTACTCAACGAAAACCACTGTTCCTTCAGCGAGCCTTCAAGACGTCTTCTACGTATTTAACAATTTAAACTTTTGGGTTGGCCAAAAAGTTTGCTCAGGTTTTTTCCATAAGATGTTACGGAAAAACCCAAACGAACTTTGTTGGCCAACACTATATATATACATATATATATATATATACCCATAGCTGACAAAAATTGGATATCACTGTGTAACCTGTTTAAAAACATTTTTACCTAAACTTAAAAAAAAATTGCTCCAAGAACCTTTCCTTGTCTTTTTTAACCTATATAAAGCTTTAAGCAAAGGATTTTTTAAAGTTCCTTTAGATACATCCTATTTTTTAATTGTTATTTTGTGTATTTATAAAAATACATCCTTATTGAAAATATTCAAATGATTCTGTATTATATAGAATTGAAAATTAAAGTCCCCACCTGACTACTCCATAACCCTACATTCCTCCCTTCCAAGGTAACCACAGTTTAGAGTTAGATCTACATCCTGCTGGATTTCTTTAGAGCACACACACATATATGTATATGTGTACACACATACATATTTCAAAAGTATCTTGTTCAGATTAGAGCTTATTTTCATTTTATATTTATAGTACCATTTCAAAATTTCTTCATATGTAGTGATTCACTCAGTAGCTAATTACAGCATAGTGTCTAAAACATGGATTTGGAGCCAGACTTGCTATGGATCAAATTCCAGCTCTGTTATGAGGGCTTGGCCCAGTTTCTGATCTTCCTGTCCCTCAGTTCCACACCCTCCTACTCCTGTAACATGGGGGTTATATTAGGTTGAACCACATGGAAGGCATATGATTCACACAGTTCAATCTAATAATGGTACCTATCTTACAGTACTAAGTAACACAGCTCAACTTCCAGCTGGGTCTCCTGAATCCTAAGGCCTATAAGTTCTTTCATTCCAGCCCAGGGCCTCATTGTACAAAAGCAGAGATGTCACCACACCAACACCTGAGTGTACACTGTTAATATCTGCTATGGCCCAAACTTAACCCAAGCGATATGGGAAGGAACACTGCGATTCTGGGCCATTGGCAATTTCTGTTTCAAAACATCCTGGTGATTTAAGTGAGACCTTTTGAATGTCTGTGATGGTTAATTTTATGTGTCAATCTGGCTAGACCATGGTACCCAGTCGTTTGGTCAAATATCAGTCTAGATGTTGCTGTGAAGGTATTTTTTAGATGTGACTGACATTTAAATCAGTAGACTTTGAGTAAAGCAGATTACGTTCCATAAGGTGGGCCTCACTCAATCAGTTGGAGGCCTTTAGAGCAAAGAAGTAGAAGGACTTTTCCTTAAGACAGCAACTTAAAAACCCTGAGTTTCTAGCCTGTTGCCCTGAGAAATTCAGACTTAAAACTGCAATATCAACTCTTTTCTGAATTTCCAGCCTGTCAGCCTGCCCTGTGGTTTTGGACTTGCCAGCTCCCCAGTCATGTGAGCCAATTCCTTAAAATCAATCTCTGTCTATATTTATTATTTACAAATACAGATATAGATATATGTCTTGTTTCTCTGCAGACTGCTAACTAATACAAATTCAGCTACTGGTAAGAGATGCTGCTGTAACAAATATTTAAAAATCTAGATGTGGCTTTGAAATTAAGTAGCAGAGGCTAGAAGAGCTCTGCCTTGAGACTACTGGTAGAAATATAGATGTTAAAGGAGAGCTGGTGAGGGCTTACAAAGGAAAGAGGAAAGCTATAGAAAAAGCTTCTATTGTCTTAGAGAATGCACATATTGTCATGAACAGAATGTTGCTGGAAATACAAGTGTTAAAGGTGTTTCTGGTGAGGTCTCAGACAAAAATGAGCGATGTGTTATTGGAAAATGAGAGAAAGATGATCTTTGTTATAAAGCACAGAGGACTTGACTGAATTGTGTTCTGTTGGATGGAAAATAGAACTGCTAGGTGATGAACTTGGATACAGGCAGACCTCAGAGATATTGCAGGCTCAACTCCAAACTGCCGCAATAAAGCAAATACAGCAATAAAGCAAGTCACACAAATTTTTTGGTTTCCCAGTACATATAAAAGTTATACTTACACTATATTGCAGTCTATTAAGTATGCAATAGCATTATGTCTAAAAAAATGTATATACCTTAATTTAAAAATAATTTATTGCTAAACATGCTAACCATCATCTGAGCCTTCAGTGAACTGTAGTAGTAACATCAAAGATTACTGATCACAGATCCCCATAACAAGCATAATAATAATGAAAAGTTTGACGTATTGTGAGAATTACCAAAAGGTGACACAGAGACAGGAAGTGAGCAAATGCTGTTAGAGAAATGGTACCAATAGATTTTCTTGACACAGGGTTACCACAAACCTTCAATTTGTAAAAAGTGCAATATCTGTGAAGTGAAATAAAATGAAGCACAAAAAGATGGGTATGCCTATATTTAGCTGAGGATGTTTCTAAGCAAAGCATTGAAGGCATGGCCTGGTTTCTCTTTGCTGCTTACAGTAAAATGTGAGAGGAGGAAGATAAATTGAGGGAATTGTTCAGCAAAAAGGAACCAGAACTTGAGGATATGGAAAATTCTCAGGCTATCTACATTGTATAAAATGAGAAAGCACGTTCTGGAGAGAACACCAAGGATGTGGCTGGACAACCTTTTCTAAAGAGATTAGGCATGTGACTTGTGGATCCAGTCAACCATTTCAGCAGAAAGGCTGACAGCTTGGATCAAAGAGGACAGAGATGGGACAGGGTGAAGACATGCTGTCAGCCTTCTGGGATTCTACAGGCAGGAAACAAGCTATCAAGTAAAGGGAAGAATAACCCCGGGGATGGGGCCACCTCCTCAATTCCAGAGGATGGGACAACTTCCTTGGTTTTAGACAGCAGGGCCCCACTTAGGGCTGAGGAGGTGGGGCCACCACGCCAGTGGGCCTAAAGGACAGAGCATCTAGCCAGAGGATTATTCTCAAGCATTAAAATCTAATGGAATTTGCCCTTTTAAGTTTTGGAATCTCTTGTTCTCCTTTCTGTAAAGGGAATATCTATCTTATGCCTGTCCCACCAATATATAGTGAAAGCAGATAACCAGTCTGGTTTTACAGGTTTACAGATGGAGAGGAGTTTTGTCCCAAGGCGAGTTATACCTGAGTTTTATCCATACCTGATTTAGATACTTAAGATGAGATTCTGAACTTAAGAGTTGATGCTGGAATGGGTTAGGATTTGGGGGGTGTTAGGATGGAGTGAATTTATTTTGCATCTGAGAAGGACATGGATTTTTGGAGGACAGACTGTTATGGGTTGAACTGTATCTCCCCCAAATTCATGTTATAGTCATAATCCCCAGAACCCCAGAATGTGACTGTTATGGACTGAATTGTGTCCCCCCATCCTGCCACCAATTCATATTTTAAGTCCTAATCTCCAATGTGATGGTATTTGGAGATGGGGCCTTTTGGAGATATTAGGTTTAGATGAGTTCATGAGGGTGGGGCCCGCATGACAGGATTAGTGCCCTTATAAGAAGAGACACTGGAGAGCTTGTGAACATGTGTGCTCATGTTCTCTGCCACTCGAGGCAGCAAGAAAGCAGCTATCTTCAAATCAGGAAGACAGCCCTCAGCACAACCTAACCACATGTACCCTGATTTCAGACTTCCAGCTTCCAGAACTGTGAGAAATTAAATTTCTGTTGTTTAAGTCACCCAGCCTATGGTATTTTGTTATGGTGGCCCTAGCAGAGTAATACAGTAACCTTATTTGGAAACAGGGTCATTGCCAGTGTAATTAGTTAGATGAGGTCATTAGGGAGGGCCCTAGTGAAATGTCACTGGTGTTCTTATAAACAAGGGAAATTTGGACACTGAGATAGACACACATAGAGGTAAGATGATGTGAAGAGAAGAAGGGAGATGATGGCCATCTGCAAGGATTAGATCCTTCCATCACAGCCCTCAGAAGGAACCAATCCTGCCACATCTTGATTTCAGACTTCTAGCCTTCAGAGCTCTGAGACAATATCTATAGAAGCTCTGTAAGTCACCCAGTTTTGTGGTATTTCGTTGAGGTATCCCTAGGAAACTCATAAAATACCCTTGAAAAACCTTGGGAAATACAAAACTTATGAGATGCATACATGTGTGGGAAAAGCCAGACACATGTTATACTAATAAATAATCCTATGAGTTGACATTCTCCATTTTAAAAAGTGAACAGTAATCTGGGGGAATGAAAATTTGCTATGCCTGTCATGATCAAAAGTTATGAACATACTAGCCATTATTCTCTTCTATAAATATTTGAAGATTTGGGTATTTACTATTTATGCAAAATACTGTAATTTCTTTTTAATTGACTGTATTAAATTTAAGTTGGAACTAACACTCGTATGGGACTTGGTATTTTAGAAGAATATTCAGTATGTTCTTTTAAAATAATGCCAGATGTCCACATTAATTTAGATATTGGCTGATACAATGTATTATTTTATAAGAAGCAATGAACACTGAACAGAATATATTAGAAAACTTAAAAATAATATTATCAAGACCTTTTAGAGTTTATGATACTAAAAATATTGATTTTATTTTTAGCAATAAGCTATTGAGATTCAAGTATTTGGTTTTCAATTACAAAAGAAAGTACTTTAAAAACTATGGTAGAAACTGAAGTCAAAGCTTTTAACACAATCTCCATAGCAACGTGGGAAGGAGCAAAGTCTGGTGGACCAAATGAAAGACACAAATTCTCAGTTTCAGGTCTTAGCATTAACTCACCACAGAAAGCCATGTTTGTATCTTGGTATTTCATTTTTTGCTATCAACATGGGCACTTCTGGCTTTTCTTAACAAAAGGGCATTGCCTAAGTCCTATGTATTTGATACACTCATTATATTAAACTAACACTATTATATTTTATGTTCTAAAGCAATATAAGATATTCACACTGAATTTCTAGGTTTAAGCAGAGAAATAAGTAGCAGTAAATATACAAATACTTATTGAACAAGTTTCCCAAATTTCATATAAAGATAACACAAAAATAACTTCATTTAAGGGATCTACTTTATTTGCACAAATTAATTACCATGATAGAAAGAAAGTTTATCTTTTCAAACAGGCATTTAGAATTTTATCAGCTACTAACAGAGCATCCTTACCATACTGAATTGTTTTCATTTTCATATTTTTAATAAGAAAATATCTTCTATAGGAAATTGTGCAACAACAATGCAGGAGGATTTTACTGTAGTTTAATGGAAGATTTTCCTATGATGATATCTTACTAATATGAAGATCATTTGCTAAAGACACATCTATAAAATAAATTTTTAAAAGTCTCTGAGCTACAAAAAGAGATCATAGTTAAGTCACTTAATATTTATTACATACCAGACACCATCCTGGGCTCTTTACATAAATGATCTCATTTAATCCTCACAATGACCTGATTAAATAGATATTATTACTATGCTCATTTTATTGATGAAAAGATGAAGCTCAGAGATGTTAAGTAATTTGCCCAAGGTCTCCCAGAGGAAAGTCAGAATCAGGGCCTGTGCACTTGACTGATATTCCCTACTGCTCCTCATAGATGTGCCTATTTTATTAGTTAATTTTATTCATGTAGTAACATACTCAAATCCTGACTCAGTCCTTTCAACTCTAATTTAAAATGGAATTTTACTAAATTTGGTGATCCGATCACCTCTGATCAGAAGTAGCAGATTAGCAAGGTTTGGAGGAGGGCTTCTGTAGGCAGGCACAGTAAAGCAGGAAACATTAAAAATACAGAAAGTTGAAACAGGAACTGAAAGTATAGCAAAATAGGATTATTCAGGGTAAGAAAAAGACAAATGCAGTTTTGGGAAGGAGTGGGTAGAGAGATGGAAAAGGTAACTACCATTTGCCGAGCACCCATTATATGCCAAGTGTTTGCCTTCATCATCTGCTAATCCTTAGATGGCCCTGCCCAGCAGGCTGTTCTTTCCCCATTTTGAGGCTCTGAGAGGTTCAGCACCCTGCCCACGCTTGCTCTCATTCTACAAAAATGATTATAAAGGAAACGCTTCTAGGACTGAACAGGGGTAACAAGTTATCCTGAAAAATGTACTAACCCAAAATACCACATTTGATGGATAAGTGAGGTATTATAGTATTTTTTTTTCATCTTTGAAAAATGTGAACTTAGAAGATCCTAAATTTAGAAAATCCATAAGCTGAGACTGTGCTAATGGGGGATTTTTTCATTTCATGTCCTATTTTTAATTGTCTGATATTCTTTTAATAAACTACCAGAATGGGGGGTTTTACTTAGTTAACATTCTTAGCAAATTCAAGGCACTGTGCCAAGAAACAGACAGTGGTAAGAGAATGCTATTTGGAAGGGTTAGAAATTCAAAACAGAAACACACACACACACAATGCTCAGCCACACACTTTCAGTTAGCAATGCGAATTAAACAGAAGAGCTGAGCTGGACCCATTATATAACAAATATTTTGTTCTTACATTCCTTATTGCCTAAAGACTATTGTGAATAGGGAAACAGCAGGAAAACACTCCTACAAAGAATGAGCTACTCTAAATAACATGTACAATAAAACTGTTCTGTATAAGACCAAAAATGTAATAAAGAGAAATCCAGTTTTCTTGTGATACTGAAAATGTGCATTTGTTTCATTTAGCTGTATGGCAGCAAGCATTCTATGCCCCTTTAAAGCTGCTGACTTACCAACACTTTTATGTGTGTCCTCCACCCTTCCCCACGTTCCCACCCCTCCCCCAGGTGTAAGCCCTGGTGTCCACTTAGGAATGATTACCCCTGGTGCAGTCCTGCCATTGGCGTCTCTCTCAAGGGAAATAGCTTGGGGTAAACAATCGTAAACATGGGCTCACTACACCGGTGACAGTGCCCCAAGGGGCAGTGCAGCAGCTCCAGAAGACTTCTGGGTAACGAGACTGGAGACAGAAAGTCCAGATCTGGAACACAAGAGAAAATCATGCACAAATAAAAAATGAGATTTCCTTAAACTTGGCTTCTTAAAATATTTCTTATTGTTAGCAAATAAGTTCAGTTAGTGAAAAGTACTGCATGTTGAAAATTCTGTTATCCGATAGGCATTGAATAAAAATGTAACATTATTTGGAAATGAAAGATGCTTTTTTACATTTTTGATACTAAGAGAAAACCTTAATCTACTCTTTTAAGAGCAACCTGAGCTGTCCTGAGATAGAGGCCAGGAAAGAATAAGACCAAATATTCTTTAAGAACAAAGACTGAAAAGGCATTACGTTTACCGAGGGAGGGAGGGTCTGTAAACTTCTATAAGAGTCAGAGAATAAAATAAAGACTGGGACTGAAACAGACTTTCATTAAATTCTTCCTAAATCTATTGGGCATTTAGAATCTTTCAAGCTAAATTATATTTACTGCAAAGAATGAAAAGGGGAAACAAAGAAATCAAAGAAAATGAAAAATAATGAGACCAAGCTTTTCCTTGTCTCACTCCCATGAGCTGTCACTAATAAAAATAGGGTGTTTCCTCCTCAGTTTAGTCTGAGCTACACAAAAGAAACGTTTAAAGCAAAACATCCCAATGGCCCAGGCAATCCTGAGCACAAATGTACACTGGGTTGCTATTGAGAGTAAAACATCTAGAGAGAGAAACGGTCATGATGAGGTGACACCTAAAAATCACTGAATCATCTTGAGGAAGGAAATACAAATTATCTTATCATCTGTCCAGACTTATCAATAACCATTTTGAAAAATGTAATTTGCTCATAGGTGAATAATTTCAGTTTTCTGTTTAGTTTTTTAAAACAACTTAATTTGTATTAGACATTCCTGGAAGTTTAATGTTAGAGGTTTCTGTATGCATCTTTTTTTTTTTTAAAGCAAAGACAAAACATTTAGTAATTTTAAAAGCACTTGAAATTATTTTCTTATTAATGTTGCCTAGTGCTTTCTTAAAGCATCACAGGTCCACTCCATGTCACCTATGACATCTATGCACCGCCAAATCCTGTGGTAATACTGCCAAAGGCTCCTGAAATTAATTTCCCTTTAGGTATATATATTTCTCAGGTGTAAGGAGGTTACAAGGCAAAAACTTGCTCTGTTGGAAGAAGTACCCAACTTTGCTTTAAGGATAAGATCTTTACACATTTTTCGATACGGAAGAAAGTACCTCTGCCAGCCTTCTCACTTCCACCAAATATGTGCTCCCAAACACCAATTTCTCTCATTTAAACTGCATAGTTTAACTTTTAACCTCTGTTCTTTGTGACTGAAGACCATATTTAGTGAATGCTTCTCTGTGTCTATAGGGGGTGCTGAAGGGCTCAGTGTTGATAAAATATTTTAATATTAAAATATAAAATATTAATATTAAAATAAAATATTAAAACTTTTCTCTTATAAAAAGTGTTCCATTACACAACTACGCAAATGTACTTAATGCCACTGAACTGAACACTTAGAGATGGTTAAATGGTAAATTTTATGTTATGTACATTTTACCACAATTTTGAAAAATGAACACTAAAACAGCATAAAACACAATTCCTAAGCTCACTGAATAAGAGGCAGGAAAAGAAAAGAAAAAAGAAAAGAAAAGAAAGAAAAGAAAAGAGGAAAGGAAAGGAAAAGAAAAGAAAAAGAAAGAAAAGGAAAGGAAAGAAAAGAAAAGAAAAAAGTCCCGGGTACCTTTTAGAAAACTGTGGTAGGTGTGATGCAGACTCCTCATGGCCAGCTCTTGCAGAGGCAGGACGTGATCCTTCTCTGTCCCTATGGCCTTCACCTCAGCAGGGAGGAAAACTGTTAGTTGCCCTGATGAAAAGGAAAGCAGCTTCACCTCGGAAACTTGAATGGGAGCACCACAGCTACAGAAAGACACACATTCACAGTAGTATTAGCCAAAAGGAAATGACTATATGTGCCAATAAAAATATGTTAATCAAAATATACATTTAAAATTTTAAGACACTGATGAATTAGCAGAATTCTTTTCAAATTGAACAGATGCTATTCTGGGTTCCTTAATAAAACCTGGCATAGAAATTTAGATGCATCATTTGGAACTCAGCTAAATCTTCACTGAGGTCCAAGCACTTCCAGTAAGGACAAAATTAGAAGAAATTTCCTTCATAGGGTCTATACAATTTGCTTTGTAAGCTCTATTCATCCTCATTTTCTTACCCTTTCCAAGTTTATGTTTATTGAAATTTTCAAAATTAAAAGGAACAAAGAGTACTCTGTTTAGTTATAGTACCATGGTTTAACAAAATTTTTGTGTTGGGGGAACAAAACCCTACAAAGCAAACAGATCTGTAACGATAGCAGATAACTTTATTGGGTCCTTCCATAAACCTGTGAAGAAAATATTTTTGGCAAAGCCTATTGAATAAGCCAAGTCACATCCTATTCCTTACAGCCACTCATAACCAGAAGGCAGAGGCATCCTTGTTCCTTTAGCTACAGGGTTACCAAAACTCAGGAGTCCAATCTCATTCTACCTCCTGTCTGAGACCACCAGCTTACCTAAAAGTCTCAACACTTTTCTTCTCTAACGACAAATAGGTGCCAACAAGCCTCGGCTCTCCAGATACAACGTGAGATAATCTCCCTACCCTCAACTAGAAACAGGCAATGAAGAAGGCACAGGACTGGAAGGCAGAAGCCCTCAGCTTATTTGTTCATTACAAGTTCCTGCATTTGCTCATTCCTTTCATCAGAAAATGTTTCCAGGGCACCTACTATACGCCAGTCAAAATACTTAAATTAAAAAAACAAAAGATGACCTCCTTCCCTTGAAAAATGTAATAATTACAATATAATTATTCTAATATTGGGTCAGAGAAGGTGGAGGAACTGACTTTTTCTAAGGAATTAGGGAAGGGTCTACAGAGAAGACAGTATCTGACCTAGAACTCAATTAATTTTACTCAATTTCTCCACTCAGCTCAAGAAAAAAGAACCTCAGAAGGCCACGCTGGCTCTCCTACTAAGCAAAACCTCTATCCCAAAAGGAACCATTTTTCCAAATTCTAACATTATAGTTTGGTTTTGCCTTCTTCAATAGCATGAAGAATCCTGTATCTGGCTCCTTTTGTCAACACATTCTTTCTGGGATGCATCCACGCTACAGCACGTACTATAGCTTATTCATTTTCATTGCTGTGTAGTACTGGTAAACATATGGGCTGTTTCCAGTTTGGGGCTATTATGAACTTTGTTGTATATATTATTTAATATATATGAGCATAAAATTCTGTTAGGGACATACTTAAGATCAGAATGAAGCTTATTATAGTGAGGAGAGATGGGCAATTAAAAGATAAACACATGCTAAAATAGAGTGAAGAGGGGAGTGAGAGCTGTACTACTTTAGATAATATAATTAAAGAAAGTCTTTCTGAGGAGGTGACATTTCAGCAGAGACTTGATTGAAGAGAAAAGTTAACTCAGGGAAGGGGAACTCAGTCACAGCCTGGTAGGTACCTTAAACTGAGGACAAGGAACTAAGAGTTCAGGGGTCCAAAGCAGCAAGAGTTCACAGGACAGAGAACCTTAGGGGAGAGAGATGTACAGAGAGAGAACTCTGGAGATTTGCAAAGGTTCCGCTTGAGTATTGAGATGAGTACTGATCAGCACATATGAGGAAACTACCTGAGGCTGGAAAAAGGACGAGCTGAAAAGATTAAAGGTAACAGTGCCCAGCAGTCACAGAGGGTTGGAAATAGTGTCTGCTCTTATCAGTCAAATTTGAACCTCATAATTCAAGGGGCATTGTGTAGAGTACACAAAAAGGTCTTATCTCAGTAGTGGTGAATAGTTAGTGCTAGACTGAACACCATTCCATTCCCACCTAACAAATCCTTAAGAGCCATATCTGAAAAGATTAAACTGTTTCCAGTTAAATGTATCCCAGAACATATATCAAGAATAGTTACATGAATACAAAAATATCCAGCACTCAGCATCATAAAATTCACACTGTCTGGCATCCAACCAAAAATTACCAGGCTTTTCAATATATGACCTATGATGAGGAAAAAAAAATGCAACTGAAAACAACCAAGACAGATGTTAAAACTGGCAGAAAAGGTCATTATAACAATAATTATAATTACTGCATAGAAGGACATGTTGCATACATAGCTCTCACCTAAAGAAACCAGAAATAAGAGAACAAATTAAGCCCTAAGTAAATAAAAGAAATAATAAAGAGCATAAAGAAAATCAATGACATAGAAGAAAGGAATAGAGAGAAATCAGTGAAAACAAAAGCTGGAACTTTGAGAAGATCAATAAAAACGATAAACCTCTAACTAGTCTAATCAGAGAGAAGACACAAATTACCAATATCAGAAATGAGAAAGGAGGTATTGTCCGATTTCTACAGATAATAAAAATATAAGAAGCAACTTTATGCTAATAAAAAGTCCTTGAAGGACAAAAATTAGCAAAGCTCACTCAAGATACAGAGAAGTTGAACAACCCAACATTTATTAATGAAGTTGAATTTGTAGTTAAAAGGTTGGAATACTTCCCAACTCATTCTATGAAGCCAGCATTGTCCTGATACCAAAACCAGATGAACACACAAGAAAAGAGAAACAACCAGTATCATTCATGAACATAGGTGGAAAAAGTCTAAACAAAATTTTAGCAAATTGAACTTAACAATGTATAAAGTCATATGACCAAATGAAGTTTATCTTATTAATCAAGATTATATTAACCTTAAAAAAATCAATGTAATTCACTATGTTAAAACCTAAAAAAGAAAAACCATATAATCATTTCAATAGATGCGGAAAAAGGGTCTAACAAAATTCGACACCTGTCCGTAATTTAAAAAACTCTCAGCAAACTAGGAATAGAAGGGAATTTACTAATCTGATAAAGCATATGTATGAAAAAACAACAGTCAATATATACTTAATGTTGAAAGACTGTTTTCCCCATAAGTTCAGCAAGACAAACATGTCTGCTTTCACTGCTTCTACTATTTAACATTGTACTGGAGCTTCTAACCAGTACAGTCATGAAAGAAAAAGAAACAAAACATGACCATATTTGAAAGGAAAAAGTAAAACTGACTTTCTTCCCAGAAGACATAAGTGTATGTAGAAAGTCCATGATAATCTAAAAAAAAACCCTACTGGAACTAGTAAGTGAGCTTGGCAAGTTTGGAGGATACAGGATCAGTTATACAAAATCATTTGTATTTCTATATGGTTGCAACAATCAAGTGGAAATTTTAAAAACTTTAAATACCATATACGATACTATGAAAAATATGAAATACTTAGAGATAAATCAGACAAAAGATGTCTAAGACAAGGAATTAGACATTTATTGTGATCATGGGCTGGGAGACTTAATATTGTTAAGATGTTAATTCTCCTCCAATTGATCTAAAGACTCAATGCAATTAAAATCACAGGCTTTTAAAAATATATATAAATTGAAATTTGGATTCTAAAATTTATATAGAAATGCAAAGCAGCTAGAATAGTAAAAAAAATTTTTTTTAATTTTAAGACTAACTGTAAAACTATGGTAATCAAGACAGTGCGGTATTTGTGTCAAAACAGACAGATGAATGGAGCAGAGTATCTAGAAATAGACCCACACATACATGGACAACTAATTTTCAACTAACATACAAAGGAAATACAGTAGAGAAAGGATAGTATTTTAAACAAATGGTGCTTGAACAACTGGTATAACCATATGTAAAAAAAGGAACTTCAACCATACCTCATACCATACACAAAAATTAACTCAAAATGAATCATAGACCTAAATGTAAACTTAATTTCTTAAAAATTCTAGAAGACAGGGCTTCCCAGGTGGCGCAGTGGTTGAGAGTCCGCCTGCCGATGCAGGGGACACGGGTTCGTGCCCCAGTCC
>NW_020175700.1:1938980-1952967 GCF_003031525.2 Neophocaena asiaeorientalis asiaeorientalis | reverse complement strand
CCAAAAAAAAAAAAAAAAAAAAAAAATTCTAGAAGACAGCATAGGAGAAAATCTTTGTGATTTGGGTTACACTAAAAGCAAGATCGATAAAGGAACCAATTGATAAATTGGACTTTATCAAAATAAAAAATGTCTGCTCTCCAAAAGGCCCTGTGAAAAAATGAAAAGGTAAGCCATGGACTGGGAGGAGATACTTCCAAAGCATATATATGATAAAAGACTTTTATCCAGAATCTATAGAGAATTTTCAGAACTCAATAATAAGAACACAAACACCCAAGGAAAAAAATGGGAGACTTAGACACGATATCAAAGCAGATATATGGATGGCAAATAAAACATAAAAAGATGCACACCCTTATTTACTAGGGAAATGAAATTTAACAACGTAATGGAAAAATCACTACACACCTAGAATAAAATTTAAAATATGTAAGAACTGATAATCTCTTATATTACAGGTGGGAATGTAGAATGTTACAGTTATTTTTGTAAAGTCTGGAAGTTCTTCCAAAAATTAAATATACATGTACTGTATGATCCAGACACTCCACTCCTAGGTATTTATCCAAGGAAATTTAAGTCTAGGACCATTAAAAGACAGTCTACATTTGTTCACATCAGTTTTATCTGTAATAAAGCCAAAAACTAGAAACAACACAAATGTCCATGAACAAGTGAATGGAAACAACCTGCGATATATCCATACAATGGAACTCTACATAGCAATAAAAAAACGAACTGTTGATCCACACTATATCATGTATAAATCTCCAAATCCCTATGCTGAGTGAAAGAAGACAGAGAAAAAGAGAGTATAGGGCTTCCCTGGTGGCGCAGTGGTTGAGAGTCCGCCTGCCGATGCAGGGGACATGGGTTCGTGTCCCGGTCCGGGAAGATCCCACATGCAGCAGAGCGGCTAGGCCCGTGAGTCATGGCCGCTGAGCCTGCGCGTCTGGAGTCTGGCTCCGCAACGGGAGAGGTCACAACAGTGAGAGGCCCACGTACCCCAAAAAAAAAAAAAAAAAAAAAAAAAAAAAAGAGAGTATATACTGTTTGATTCTATTCATATAAAACTCAAGAACATACAAATTTATTGACAGTTAACAGAACACAGATCAGGGTTGCCTGGAGATAGGATGAAGACAATGAAGGAAGGACTACCAAGGGGCACGAGGAAACTTTGGGTGGTGGTGGATATGTTTATTATCTTAACTGCAGTGATGGTTTCAGAGGTACGTATGTATGTGTGTGTATACATATATACATCAAAACTTTTCAAATTATATATATACTTTATATAGGTGCAATGGGGATAAAAGCCTAACTGGTGTGAGAGAATAGAAAGAAGTGGAGAAAGTGAGTATAGACAACTCTTTCAAAGAATTTTTCTCTAAAGGGAAGCAGAAAAATAGTGGAGAAGTTGGAGAATAAAAACAAAAGGTTATGTGAAAGAAGTACACCATAGACGAATACATACAGCATCATTCAATTTACACAAAGTTAAAGAAAAGATATAAAACTTGACAATACACTATATGGGGATGTATTTACATATATTAAAATCATAACTCAGTGAAAATGAATGATAAATACAAAATTCAGAGTAATGGCTAACCTTGGAAAAGAAGGAGGAGCATACATGGGAGAGAACCATACAGGGGCTTCAAAATTGTTAGTAATGTTATTTTTGTAAGTTAATGATATTTACACTGATGTGCAGGGTCAAAATATGGAAGCTTTCTAGTCAAATTTTAAGAAATGACCCTGTTACCTTAGTTGATGTAAAAGGGAGAGAACTTAAGCAGAAAGGTATCCCATGGATGCTGGTGGCCTTACCATTTCCTTGTGGATTCTGAATCATACCCCTTAACACAAGCAACACTGTATTCAATGAGCCATGGCTATTCTTGCCTACAGGCCAAATTGGGCCTGGAATTTTCTATATCCTGTCATTCCAGATACAAATTTTACTCTTCCCCAAATCTAATTCCTTTATAAAGTCTCTCCTGACATCACCTTTTACCAATGATATGTCACAACGTTTGATGTTTCTAAATCACACATTATCTAACTGTATTATGGAAGTTCTGTTGTTAACTCATCGAATGTGATCAGTTTTCTCTTCTATCTAGCAGTTCTATATTGGTGCCTAAGCAGTTCCAAATACAGATTGGTTGTTTTGAGTCTTCACACACAGGGAAAGAAATTTGAAAGAGAAAAGATAAAAAGGAAATGGTGAAAAGAATACTGAGTCATCCACATGGTGCCAAAAAGGAAATAATTTTGGGGTAGTTCGTGGGGGTCCAGTCTGTCTCAGGAGCAGATGTGCCAAAAAGATATGAGCATCACATTACCTGTATTTGGTTACCCACCAGGATAGCAACATTTAAGGAAATGGTTATTTAGGAAAATATAGTAATCTGTCAAATGGAAAATGTCTCATTTATGGATTAAATTAAATATATCTTAAGTTGTGTGTTTATCAGTGGTGAACTATGAAGAACCACAATATAGGCTAGTTAAATCTGTTAAGAGAATGACAGACAAGCCACAGACTGGAAGAAAATATTTGCAAATCACGTATTTGATGAGAAACATGTATTCAGAATATATAAAGAACTCTCAAAACTCAGTAAGAAAAAGCCCAAACAATCCAGTTTTTTAAAAAAGGGCAAAAGACTGGAATACGCTTCACCCAAGATACAGCTGACCCTTGAACAACATGGGTTTGAACTGCGTGGTTCCACTTAAACATGGATTTTTTTCAATCATAAGTACTACAATACTACACGATCCAGGGTTGGTTGAATCCACAAATGTGGAATTGCAGATGCAGAGGAACCCCGGATATAGAGGACTGCCTATAAGCTATATGTGGTTTTTGGACTGTGCCAAGAGTCCGCCCCAACCCGCGCATTGTTCAAGGGTCAACTGTACATGGAGGGCAAATACGCATATGAAAACGTGTTCAACATCAACAGTCATTAGAGAAATGAAAATTAAAACCATGAGATAGTACCCACTTATTAGAATGTCTGAAAGAAGAAAAAACTGACAAGAACTCTCATGAAATACAAAACAGCACAGCCATGTTGGAAAACATTTTGGCAGTTTTTAATAAAGTTAAACGTATCCTTACCACATAGCCCAGCAAATGCATTCTTAGATATTACCCAAGTGGAATGAAATTATGTTCACACAAAGCCCCAGACAAGAATGTTTGCAGTAGCCTGTGTCATTTCATTTATATGACATTCTGGAAAAGGTAAAACATAGGGACACAAAACATAACCGTTTCCAGAGGCTGAGGTGTCTCCCGAAGAAAAAAGGTTCATTTTAAAGGGACATGGGGGACATTTTGGGGGTGAATGAACTGTTCTAAACCTTGATCATAGTGGTGGCTATACAACTGTATGCATTTGTCAAAATTCACAGTACTATACACTAAAAAGGGTGAACTTTTCTGTATGTAAATTATAGTTTAATAAAACAAGCAAAAACCAAACAAACAGTACCACTGTGCTAAAGCACTGTCCTAGAGCCCTCTGTTCTGCTGGTCATTAGCCTTTTAGTTGCTGGATTATGGGGCGATCTTAGGGGAAAGGCAGACACAGCAGTGGGGGACCTCAGGGGCTTTTAGTTCAATAGCTATTCATTAACTTGTGTAGAAATACTTCAATACTGTCAATAATTTAACAGCTAGTATGGATACACTAGTGCAAAGCAGCTGCACAGCAGCCTGCCAACTGGTGTCAAAATTTCTATGATATTTTTCTTTGATTTGCTACTTTGCCTTTACCCCTCTTACTTTCAAAACCTCAGTTGACCCTATGTGATCACAAAAACACGAAGAGTCTGTAGCAGCACAATTGTGACTTTGCATGAGTATTTCTGTGGGTTAGAAAGGTATTACCCTTATGAAGCATTTTGTGAAGATGAGGAAATAAATTTAAATTTTACTGTATAACTACTATTTGTTTCTTAATATGGAGAAAATTAAGATGAGAGGATCATATCCAATATGCTATTATGCAGTATGGCCACTAAGTCTGGAAACACAGGCAAACACATAATAAGTGACTCTTTTGATGATATACAGCAATATATAGTGTGATGATTAAATTTTTGTATCAACTTGGCTAGGCCAGGGCACCCAGATATTTGGTCAAACACCAGTCAGATATTTCTGTAAAGGTATTTTTAAGATGAGATTAACATTTAAAACAGTAGACTTTGAATAAAGCTGATTACCCTCTATAATGTTGAGTGGGCCTTGTCTAATCAGTTGAAGGCCTTTAAGAGGAAAAGACTGAGGTCCCCCAAGGAAAAATTCTGCCTCCAGACTGTCTTTAGACTCAAGCTACCACATCAGCTCTTCCCTCGGTCTCTAGCCTGCTCTGCGAATTTCAGACTTGCCAGTGCCCACAATCATGTGAGCCAATTCCTTAAAATAAATCAATCTCCCTCTTCCTCTCAGTGCAAGCCCCCCCACCTACACAACACACACACACACACACACACACACACACACACACACACACACACACACACACACACCCCTCTCTCTCTCTATTGGTTCTGTTGCTATGGAGAAGCCTAATACTCATGGTAAAGCATATTATTTGTTTCCAAACTTTATAGCCATATTTTAGTTATGAGAATCCTGGGCAAAATCATAGAACAATAAAAATATAGGGTAAAAAGCAAGCAAGCAATTCATGAATAATTACTTCATACCGCTATTGCCTTAACAGCTGCTGCTTCTTAACCTTACAAGTGTTGATGAACTCTATAAGGAACACTGTCCAAAGAATTTAACAATAACAAATAAAGGTTTAGAAAACTGAAAGCCAGACTTTTCCTAATGCTTCCTCTGTCTCCAATAATTAGAAAGATTAGGTTTCTGACAAACTGCTGAAAAGACTCACATTAACAAGTATGTGGATCCTCATTTTATATAAGGTCTAATTTCCCTTTGACAATTCTTTTAGCAGAAGTTCCTACTCTTCACCGCTGGCTGTAAACAGCTAATTAAATTCATTTTACAATACTTCTATTAAATGCCTTCTCTAGTTAACACTGGAGAAGAGTTGCAGCTATGTAGAATGCAGGCTACAAGGCAGGAATTCACATGAGTTAGTAATCTTTCTGTTGGCCATAGCCAACTTCCCTTGACCTCATCAGATACCAAATATCCACCCCACTACAAATGATGCAGGAACAAGAAAGGTATTTCTCATTCCTGTTCTCAAGAAGCTAGTAGAGGGGCTCAAACATATAGAGGTGATTCTAGACCAAGGAGAAGAGGGAGACAGTATATGTAGTGCAGTGGTTAAGAGTGTGGACAATGAAGCAGATAACAACTCTACTGCCATCTAGCTTTGTGACCTGAGACAATCTTTCTGAGCTCTGGTTTCTTCATTTCTAAGATAAGGATGATTATCACAAGGGTTGCTGGGAGGATAATGTGCAATATGCAGATAAATCAATGAGTACACTGCCTGGTACACAGTAAAGTTTAAGCAATGTTTATAGCTGTGCTTTCTCTTTATTATTATAATACATGATTTGGGGGGATAATATACATGGTGTGATGGTTAAATTTTTGTATTAACTTGGCTAGGCCACAGCATCCAGATATTTGGTCAAACACTAGTCTAGATGTTGCTCTGAAGGTATCTACTGTTGAAAACTAAGATTAACATGATGATATTCCAGAGAAAGGGAACAGGGATTCAGCTCTGTGAATGCACAGGGCAGATGGGGTTACACAACAGTTCTAGTGGCCAGACTCTCAGGTCCATGGAAGAGAACAGCAAATGGGAGAGAAGGCTGGAAAGGTACCTGTCTTGAAAGCTAGTGTCGCTCATCTCAATAAGAAGTAATCATGAAATGAACTGTCAGTAAAGAGGGATGGAAGCTCCATGATACGCTCAGTTCACAATAAAATGAAATAACTAGTAGCTGGCAATTGTTAAGCCTTGGCATCTTTGATTTCTAACTCGATAGTTTTTATTACTTTAGAATAAATGCTGAGGTGGTTACAAAAAAGATCGTACATCTGAACCCTTAAGTGAGTTATTAAAATGAGTTGAAGTCTGTTATAAATGTCAGGACCCTTGGCTTAGTTACATAAATAATTTATAACAATTATCACAATTCCCTTTCAACTCAATGTTTTCAGAGCTGCCATTCAGCATTTAAACCTAAACAAGCTAAATGAATGGTAACATCATTTTGCCACGGAGATTATGCTCCAAAACATGTATGTGATGTAGCAAATTAATTCATATGCATTTTCAAACTTACCATGCCACCAACCAAAGTGTTAAGAGTAAAGAATTAGTTTCAATTCCCTTACCAAAAGAACGCAAGTAACTGTCTTTTATACTTCAGAAAATACACTGTCATCCACATGCTCATTATTGGGGGAACTGCTACCAGATTAACCCTTTTTAGCAAAAAAGTTTTTTTTTTAGCTTAAAATAAGAGGAAAAGTAAAGGGAAAAAGTAGATATGGAAAAGGAAAGAAATTATGTCACCCTGATAGAATAAACCTTGGTTTGGATAAAACGTCTGTCCTCTTGGCAGAGCCTCTTTAAGGCTTAGTTTTGTTCCATCTGAGAATGCATTTATTTTACTTTCATTCTTGAAAGGTATTTTTTGCTGGTTGCTAGGTTGATTGGTGTTTTTCTTTGGCACTTTAAAATTATCATTCCACTGTTTTCTGGCCTTCAAAATTTCTGATGAGAAGGCAATGGTCTTTTGAATTATTTCTTTGTATGTAGTTTGTCATTTTTCTCTGGCTGCTTTCAAGATTTTCTTTTTATCTTTGGTTTTCAGCAGCTTTGACTGGGTACAGTTTTCTTTGTAATCTATATTACTTAAGTTCACTGAGTTTCTTGAAAATGTAAATTTATGTCTTTCATCATATTTGGCAAATTTTTGGACAATGTTTCTTCAAACAATTTTGTTGTTACCACCCCATTTTCTCTCTATTCTCCTTCTGGGATGACAAGTATCAGACTTTTTTGTACTGTTTGTACTGTTTGGCAGGTCCCTGATGATGCTGATGTTCATTCTTGCTTTCAGTCTTTGTGTGTATGTGTGTGTGTGTGTGTGTGTGTGTGTGTGTGTGTGTGTGTGTGTGTTCTTCAGACTGAATCATTTCTATTGATCTACCTCCAAGTTCACTGACTTTTCCTCTCTTATACTATTCTGTGTTAAGCTCATCAAGTAAAGTTTCTACTTTCCGTGACACTAGGTCATATTTTCTTTATTCTTCAAATGTTATTTAATTTTGGATTGTACCCTGGACATTTTGAAAGTTATACTGTGGATACTCTGGATTCTGTTATATTCCTCTAAAACTTAAAAGGAGTGTCACTATTTTTGTTTTAATAAGCAATTAATTACTACATTGGAATCAAACAACAAACTCTGTCACTTGAGTGACAGCTCAAATCATACCTCAGTTTTTTTTTAGTATGTAGCTAGGCTGCTTTGTGCCTGCCACACGGAGGTGTGGTTCAAGTATCTAGTACAGCTTGTTTTTTGTGTGTAGGCAGCCCCCACACAAAAATGGACTGTGATCCAAAGGATATTTTCTGGTATGCTGATTTAACTCAGAACTCTGAATGCATTTCTCATAAAGACAACTCTGTTACCTTGAGTGGTTATATTAACAAACCATTTAACCAAATCATTTATCCAATTTGTACCCAAATCCAGCTATAATTGCTTATTTATATATGAAAAAGCGAAGTAGTGTCTTGGTTTCTTTTTCTCATAATCAGACAACTGAGAAAATAACTTTGGTATTGGGCCACTTTTACCATTAAGTTCTCCTGAGTAAGCAAATGTGCCAATTACCACTTTTTAAAATTCTAACATGGGAGGGACTTCTCTTTCAAGGTAAAATATAGAAGAATGGAAGACATTTGTTTCTGTGGTAACAATAAGAAAAATCCAGACAAAATAAAAATTATACTTTTCCAAGAGGCTAGCAAAGAGCATGAATGCAAGGAATCTGTGACAGCCATCCTCCAGGATGGCTCCCATGCTGCTCGCCTCCCGGAAGTTCCCTCTCACAATGAATAGGGTTAACCTGTGTAATCAATAGGATATAATAGAAATGGCAGTGTGTGACTTCAAAGCTAGGACATAAAGAGGCAGTCCCCTGCTCTAAATTTTCACCACTCTACTTTTCTCTTAGGGTATTTATTTTTTGTATTACAGTTATTTTTATATATTAGGATAAACATCTAAATTATCTTTTCTACAATTATTAGCACAGTGCTGACTTGCTGAAGTTCAATAATTACTTGACAAATAAATGAACATAGAATAAGGAGGAGCTAACTTTATTCACATTTCTATGAATATCAAAGATAATTTTGTGAGACTTCCTGAAACTGTGCAACATTTGTTATTAGCTATTTTTATACCTTTTTATATGCCTTATACCTGGTTCGCTATTTTCCTTCTGAGATGTGAATTATATATATATATATGTCAGACATTTTTATATCATGCCACAGGTCCCTAAAGCTGTATTCATTTTGCTCTAATTTTCTTAGACTGTTAATCAGAGAAGGGTAATACAATTCTTTCAGAGAAAGCACAGTACAGCAGGAGCTGATGTGTTCTTTATTCCGGACCTACCTCTGGGCTAGAAAGAACATGTGATGGTGGTGGTGGAGAACCAAGTGTGCTGATCCTTCTATGCTCAGCTTAAGTATCATCTCCTTGGAGAGAATTAGCACTGAGTTTGTTTAATTATTGACTGTTCACTTGGATCCCTAGCTAGATTATGAGGTCCAGGAAGGCAGGTACTGAATTGTTTGGCTCCTACATTGTATGTCCATTGTCTAGACAGTGACCAAACAGAGTAGTTGCTCAATAAATATGCACCGAATAAACAACCGAACCAAGATCCTTGTTCAGAATCAAAAGGTACACTTTCTAGGCCTCAAATACCCTTATGCTCTTTATATAAGATTTACCTTAGAACCCTGTTCTAGACCTTGCCCCTCCTTTTCCCAAAGCACCCCCACTTTGACTTGGAATGGGACAGTCCTTTTGCACATATGCAACAGATAAAAGAGATAAAAGAAGGGGAGCCCCTAAATTCTGTTGCCAAGACTTCAATAGTCACATGTATTAGAATTCTGAATACATTTTTGCCACAGAAATATTTTATAAGTAAGTATAATTTGGAGGGTGCAAAATGGGTTAAATGACCTTTTAATGAGCTGGCTAGGCGTATAACCACCAGAACCGCTTCTATAAGAAATGCATTCTGAGTTAAACCAACAGATTAAAAATACCTTTTGGATCACTGTTTATTTGTATGTGGGACTGCCAACACTCCAACATCTATTAATATTAGAAAACTGATTGATAACTGTCTTTTTAAAAATTTTATTTATCTTCTTATTACTACTACCAAAGGAAGATGCTAATAATAATAAAAAATGTAGACTATCTGCTAGTAATTTGCATATTCTGCCTTACTGTTTTCTCAAAGATTTGGAACTCTCATAAAATTCACTACCTCTGCTACCAGATACCAAGTCAACAATTAAAATATATCAAAAAAAAAAGGGAATTCCCTGGTGGTCTAGTGGTAGGGACTTGGTGCTTTCATTGTCGTGGGCCCAGGTTCGATCCCTGGTCAGGGAACTAAAATCCCACAAGCTGCACGGCTCGGCCAAAAATGAAATAAATAAAATAAAATATACTATCTCTCTACTCTGCACAAATAGAACTTTCTGGCAGTCAGTAATATCCATGTCTAAACACCAAAGAAGAAGGCTCTTTACCTCAAGTAAGAGCTATTCTTTAATTGTGGTAGAGATTTAAATCATATTTCAGTGCAGTCTCTGAAGGCTTTGGTGCAAGAAAATTGCCTCCAGCTTTGGAGCCTACTTGCATCATTCCGTGTATCTTGGTGATTGAGGGTATTTCATTCACCACTTGGAAAAATTAGGCTATATTATAGATCTTTTACAAACTCATTATGATTAATGAGTGAGTAGGATCATAGCTGTCACATGATCAGCTGTAGAAAAATCAATGAGCTAAAAACTCCATTACATATTCTATTTTCTATGCTTCATAGAAGGTTCTGAAATATGTCTCTGGGCTTGTATTTCATCAGCCTATATAGGCACTGAATTCATCTAGGGCTCTCCCAAGATAACAACTGTATAATTTTTCTTAGGGGAAGGCCACTAGGATTACCCTCTCTGGAGCAATCACTGCTCAATGTCCATCCCCCGGAGCCATGCCAGCAGGGGAATGGCTGTCGCTACACACAAGTTTATTGGCATCCCTTTCCTTGCCAGAACTACATACAGTATGAGCCAGGTTATGCAGGATGTTTGAAATTATAAGGAGAGAGTCAACATGCTGGCTAAGTACCCTCAAAGGTGTTCCAAGTATCCTTTGGCTGCTTAAGTGAGGCCAGTCAAAAGCAGGCTCTGGCAGCTGAGTTGTCCGGTGTTAAGCCCACGCCACTCTGGGAACCACTTTAGGGTTGGTTCTTTCTCACTGCTATAGAAAGAGAAGCTGAAGCCATCTTTCTAAAAGCCTAACTGAGAATGAAAGATCATTGCTGCTCTGAAAATAAAAGCCTATCGTTTCTTATTAACTGAAACATACGTTTTGGTTGCTAGAATCATGATTTGTATTGAGGGACTATTTCAAATGTTGAGCTCTAAATATTTTCAATTGGTATAGTCCTAGATACTAATGTAGTAAAATTGTCACTGCAATGGAGTGCAGAGAAAGAAAAGCTTTTACGTTAATGCAGATTCCTCCAGTTTCTGTGACTGATACTATTGAGCTTATAATGGTATGCATAGATTAATTTTTCTTTTGACTGGAAAATAACAAACAACTTACTGACCAAATTTACAACTTACTAACTAAACTTGAAGTACAATACTCTAAATTGCTTGCTCAATATTCTTGACTTTTAAGGGTATTTGGTTTAACATATTAAGCCCCAAAACAAAACTGAACAGGATTATCAAAAGTAGTTCATCTATTTTTGAGTTTTATTAGGACTAAATATTGAAGTAGAAACAAAGCTAGCAAAAGAGGTGAGTGATAGTATAAAATGTGAAATCAGCCTTACCCACTGCACCCGATGACTTTGTTGTACAGATAGGACGGCAAGCCTTTCAGATGAATGTTGTTATCCACGTACACATATTGTAGTTCTCGAGATCGACCTAAATCTGGATTAGAAAGAAAAGTGCTATAATTCCTATAAATATACACCAATATAATGTGAAACATAAAATTTAATACATAATATTAGAATAATTCAAATTTCTACTCTGGAAGAAAAAAAGTGTTGCAGATTTAACTAGGTGTGAAATTATGTCAGCTGTAATATGAGATTCTACATCAGAAAACATGACTATTGAAAAATTACTCAACCCACCTGAACCTTGAGCATTTAAGCTGTAAAATGAGTACTGGGAATGGAATATTATTAGATTTCCTTCCCACATAAAACTTCTATGACTTTTAATAAACAATTTCTATTTATTTATTAAGTTTGTTATAGGTCATTTATTTAGTTTCATTTTTCTCCATAGGAAAAAGTGTTACACAAACTAAGTTGGCAGGTCAGCCTACTGTGTCTCACCTCCCCTGGGCAGAAAGATGGGAGGAGGGGTAAAGGAGGGCTAGGGATCAATCTGACCCTGGCTGGGCTGGGCCTCAGGAGCCAGGTAGATCTAAGAATGGATGGAACTGCCCGTGGCTGCAGGGGCAGGAAGAAGCAAAGGGAGCCCCAAATCCCAGTCCTCAGTGAGGTGTGAGGTACAGACGGATGGACAAGACCTGCAGGCCAGGAAGCCGGGACAGGAATTGGTTTGTACCAGGAATGGGAAGAGGTGAGAAAGGGAGCCCAAAGAGAAGAATCTGCAATAGGAACAAGTATGCCAGAAAGAGGGAGAATCCAGAAGTTTCGCAGAAGTAGCCGGACAAGGGGGGAGCAAAGACTGGAGGAGGATTCAGTGAGGAAACAAAGCACAAAGTACTGAAGCTGATCTCTGGCCATCACAGGCAGCAGAGACACTTCCAAGTGGCGAGGTCATCCCTTCCTGTCTACTGTGTGCCCAAGATTGTTCGACCAGCTTTCCTTTCCACTCCTATCACTCACAGGGTAGAGCTATTTGTCTTCATCGTTACAGAGGCACAGAACAGAATCCTCAGTAGCCTTGCCAACCCTCTGCCTCCTGAAGTAAGAACATAATCTTTGAAAAGTTTTCAATCTCTGAAAAGTTTCAAACTATAATTCTGCTTGTGAAAATAGGAAATAGGCTGAAGGAGCTCTCTTTTTCCCCTGTCCTTCTACAGTTAGGAAAGACAAAGGCCCAGAAAGCTAAATTAGGTGGTTCTTAAGCATATTTACATTTCAAAACAAAACCCATTCACCCATTAAGGACCTTTTAGGCACTATGGTAGGCCTTGGGGATTCAGATATGAATATGATATTGAGGACGGACATGAAAAATGATAACTGTAATATAATATGATCACAGCTATTAAGAGGCTTGTATAAAGTCTCTGTTTCACAGATGGGTTCTGGATAAGTTGTTACATTAAATGAGAGGGGGATAATATAAGATTGAGGTAAGGAAGGGTTTGCCATGGAAATTGGTAGGAAAAGGTGAACATTACCTCCTCTTTTCCACTACAAGTCCTATCACAGTATTCTTGCCCAGGAATAGCACTGGGGCAAGTTACAAAAAGAGGAACCAAAATTGGCAGCACTGGGAACAGGCAACAAAAGCACTGGGAAGTAGCAACTCTTAGGGAGAAAAAAAAATTACTGGCCTACTAGCTAGAGATGCCCTTTCCCAGTGTGGTGGTTTTAATATATCTAACAAACACAATAAGCAGAACTGCTGTGTGATTTTGTGATTTCAGAGTAAGTCACAAAAGGCATTGTGGCTTCCTCTTTGCTCTCTCCCTTGGATCGCTTGTTCAGGAAGACAACTCCTTTGTCATGAGGGCCCTCGAGCAGAGGAAATGAGACTGCCAGCCAACAGCCATGTGAGTAAACCATCTTGGAAGCAGCTCCCCCAAGCCCCAGGTCAAGTCTTCAGATTACTACAGCCCCAAGACTATGTAAATATCCTGTTCCTTCTCAAAGTTTTGCCCATTAATTTTAGCATTCATCAATGGGTCTTGTTTGCAACAATTATTACACGGTATTCATTTAGTGGTGATATTCAATTACCATCTTTCTGTCTACATTTATTAACTGGAATTCTTCTGTAAGGAAGAGCCATCCCTTCTCCCCCATTTATTTATTTGATTTTTATAACAGTATGGATTCATGGATATTTATTTTATTGTAAGGACTAAAAACCCAATACCATTATTGTTCATTGTGGTGGTTAAAATGTTTCAGTTTTGGCAATTAGGAACACTTAAAATTGGTCCTTATGTTCTTTCAACAAGTTTTCATCCTTTTTTGAGTATCATCATACTTTCTGGCACCACAAGACAGTCCCAGCTCAGCTTGTATTTTCCCTGCTATAGCCCTGAAATCAATTACTTCTCCAAGGAGCCTTAATTCCTTTTAATAGGGTATGGTGTTTAGAAACCAAGATCTGAGTGCTAGGTGTGGCTCATTACTATGGGAATGACATTGCTTCTAGGATCCCTAAGTAGAAAGCTCTACAAAACATATGTAAGTATACTAACTCATGTATACATATACAACTATATTGTTAGAAGTATACCTTCATCATAGATTCCTAGGAGTGGACTTGTTAGGTCAAAAGGTTAATACATGTGTAGATGTGTAGATTCTTTGGTATCCCTCCAGAGGAGTTACACCAATTTGCATTCCCTTCATCAATGTATGAGAGCATTGGTTTTCCCACAGTTTCACCAAGTTTTTTTTTTTTTTTTTTTTTTTTTTTAAATTATATATTTTTTTTTTGGCTGTTTG
>NW_020175700.1:1906320-1938960 GCF_003031525.2 Neophocaena asiaeorientalis asiaeorientalis | reverse complement strand
TTTTTTAAATTAATTAATTTATTTATGGCTGTGTTGGGTCTTTGTTTCTGTGCGAGGGCTTTCTCTAGTTGTGGCAAGTGGGGGCCACTCTTCATCGCGGTGCGCGGACCTCTCACTATCGCAGCCTCTCTTGTTGCGGAGCACAGGCTCCAGACGCGCAGGCTCAGTAATTGTGGCTCACGGGCCCAGTTGCTCCGCGGCATGTGGGATCTTCCCAGACCAGGGCTCGAACCCGCATCCCCTGCATTGGCAGGCAGATTCCCAACCACTGCGCCACCAGGGAAGCCCCTCACCAAGTTTTAAAACATGTTGTCTTATTTAAAAATTTCTGTCATTCTGAATTTGTATTTCTCTAATTATCAGTGTGAACATTTTTCAATGTGTCTGAGGGCCATTTTTACATAGTTTCTTTTTTGTGAATTGTCTGTTCATATCTTATGTGTCTGTTCTTTCACTTATTAGCCATGTGATCAGAGCCTCAGTTTGCACATATGTTAAAATGGCATAATAGTGCCTAACCCCTCAACTTTACCAAGTTGTTAAAACCGAATGTGAAAGAAATCTGCAAAATTTAAATCACTATACAGTATGTTTTTTTAAGCATAAGAATACATAATTACCACAATAATATGTATTGCTACTTTAGTAAACATGTATAAACTTATCTACTGGTATAAAAGGCTACAAATTTATAAAACATAGATGGAAAAAATATACATAGAAATATCAGAATCTACTTGCAATGAAAGAACCCTCAAAATTACATTAAAAATTCCTATTTTATATTTTTTCACTACTCCTCTGACTGTATACAAATCCTTTCATCACATATAGAAGTCTGCAGACTTTAAAGGCATATAGAAAAGTTGGGAATTTTTAAAAAATTGAAACTACACTGATAAAATATAAATGAGCTCTGGTCTCAGATATGACTGTCAGAGCCTGCAGGGGTTTCAGGGAAAGATTCTTTACTTGAGTTTATGCAGTGGTAAGGAGTATAGGATACTAATTAATGGAGCAGGAACACACTCTCAGAGTCAGAGAACTTGGGTCTGAATCTTCATTATTCTATTTACTAAATGTGTGTCCTTAGTTTCCTCATCTGTATAAAGAGAAAAATAATGCTGTCCCTTAATTTTAGTGAAAACTACTAACAAAGTTCATAAATTATCAAGCAGAATTCTTGGCATACAGCCTTCTCCAGTATATGGCAGTTATTATTATTCTCATTATTAGTGACACATTTGGAAGTGTGGCCTACAGTAGAAGGCCAATTAAGAGAGAATTCTCTTTGGCATGCAGCAAAAGGTACTCTTTTCTGTACTTTAACTGCACAGAAAAGAGTTGGAGGCAACCGCCTCTAGAGACAGTAATTCATCTCCCTGAGCCAAGGACACAAAATGGGACATGACAGAGGAAACACCTCTCTCCTCTAATATACACAAAAGAGCTTGTCCAAATTAAATGAGGCTACATGCAAAGATCATAACACAAAGTTAAATAAAATTTGGCTCTTGCTACTTCTTATATGGTTTAGTCCTCTTTCCTATCCTAGTTTTACAGGAAAAAAATGAAGAGTTGATGATTTTAAAATGCTATTTGGTTTAGACCTTATCTCAGGTTTTCAATATTCCAAAGATTTCTGTTTATACCTCCTGACCAATTTGTGTGGGGAATATAATTTTTTATACATGCCCATAATGGAATGAACTACTTTCTACTGAAGCTGAAAGAAAACACAAATCAGCTGTGTTCAAATCTATTATACATTAGCCAGTATATTATCACACAGACATGAGTATTTAATACAAACATTTAAACTTTGCAAATAACACAATCTCAAATAGAGTAAGAAAAAGCAGTACTGAAATTACAAGATGTAGTGGGCTTTGGAGTCAGACCTCTGAAACCTGGCTTTCCAATTCAAATGCTCCAAGCCTGTTACTCCTCTGTGAAATGAAGATAATAATACCTATGTCATGAGCTTGTTATAAAGATTCAGCAATGTATATAATGTCAAGCTTGGTCCCTTGCATAAGAGTGGTACTCAATACATCTTAGTCTTTTATCTCTCTCTCCTGAATATAAAGTGAAGATCACAAAACAGAGTGTAGGATTCTAAAGAGAACCAGGCAACCCTTGCTTTAGCTGACACAGCACAGCCTGCTGGCAAGGCTAAGACAACTAAACACCCAGCAAGGTCACAGGCTACACAGGCACGGCTGTGAGAGTGTGCTCTTGCCAAAAAGTCGTCAGCTGGCAAAACCCCAAGCACAAAGGAATGGCATTTTTAATCATAATGAGGCTGAAATATAAGTATTTTCTGCACGAAAAAGCTTTGAGCTATTTCTTCTATTCTTAAAAAAGAAAATCCTCACTCAATAATTAACTTTGGAAGAGACCGTTAATCTACTAGCTAATAAGCTGGTTTGTTTCTTCCTTCTCTTAATTTCAGTGGACCAATAGTTTTCAATAAATATATCATGCAGTAATATTTTTTTAAGTTCCTGTGCAAAAATTGCTCAGTATGTGAACTATGTAAAGCAAGGAAGTTGTCCATCTGCAAAGATGCTAAAGCAACAAAGAACTTTTTCATGTGGCTTTTTAAAGTGGTGTACTGTGTCTAAAATGTTTCTCTTTTTTTTCTTCCAGACTCATAGATCAAAGTATTGTTACTTAAAAATTAGCAAAAGCTAATAGTCCTGCATAAACTCCAATTCTCTCTCTCTCCTTAAACTTCAAGGCCCCGGCATATGCAGTCCACATGGCAGAAGATGGAACAAAAACCTCCTGTGTGTTGCGGCTGTTGCTCTTTTAACTGTAACTGTAAAAGCAAGCATAGAATGACAGCATGTGCCAGACCAAATAGGATCTGTTTACTGCACACTAACCAGCATGAAACTCATTTATTTTATCAAAAGGTGAATGGTGTATTCTCTTCGACAAAATGATGGGGTAATAGAAACCACACATGAAAGCAATAGATCAAAACAGGTTGTTTGGAATGCTCTATCAATGTAATTCCAATTATTGTGGTTCAATAAATCAGACAGATTATTAGTCACAATTACATTTTTAATTACCATAAAAACTGGGTTTCTTCACAATGAATTCAGAGTAATTTACAGTGTATTCTAAAATTATCTTTAAAACTAATTAAATTAGCTACATGATGCATTTGACAAAGAACTTTTTGACTACTTATTCAGAATAATGAATTTTTTAAAGTGCTAGTTTCTCTAAATACACACACACACACACACACACACACACACACACACACTCCATTAAATCTTTTACATAATCATATTCTTTCCGATCTATTCAACTTTTTGTTTTAATATCTTTATTGGAGTATAATTGCTTTACAATGGTGTGTTAGTTTCTGGTTTATAACAAAGTGAATCAGTTATACATATACATATGTCCCCATGTCTCTTCCCTCTTGCGTGTCCCTGATATATTCAACTTTTACCAAATAAGATTTCACAGTGAATTTAATAAGATATTTTACACACAGTAGATCATCAACTGTTAAATTAAAATAAATTGATTTTAATGAATTTGAATGACTGAAGGCTTCCTCTGCAGTTGGTTTAAATATTCAAGCATTAGCATCTCTACCTGTGTTGCACAGTCAAGTAATAAAGAAATTATTATAAGCAATGGGCAAGATACTGTGCTAGATGCTTAGGGTATAAGACATAAGCTGTCTCAACCCTTTCTTACAGTCCAGTCAAACAATAAAAGTTTATATTGATTGTGTGCTTATGTAGTATTTATGAGTGATAGAAGTGTTTTAAATCTTATTTAGTTCTCACAAAAGTGCTAAGAAGTAGGTATTAATATTACCCCATTACTGAGACTTAGACAAATTAAATAGCTTTTCTAAGCTCAAGATCATACAGCTATTAAATGGTAGAGCTGGAATTTAAAAGCATGCCTGCCTGCTTCACCATGATGTTAGTTAGGCAGCCTCCCTTAACAGATCATTTGCATATAAGCAGGGCACTCCCACATAATGTAGGAAGTGACACTACCTTAGCAGGCGGCATGGGTGCAGTGGGCACCTGAGGACGGGCATGCCCAAGCATCCAGGTGTGACGTCAGGAGAAAATGACAAGGAGATAAATGATGAACAAAATATCCCTTGGCTTCTGTTAAAAGATGGGGTAGGTCTGACTTACAGATTTAGGGCAGCAGTTGCAAGAAATACCAAGAATTCCTTCAGGGAAGACCCTAGAGAAGGAGCCTTCACGCTGACTGTCCTGCACAGGCTTGGGCATTACAGCAACACATCTTCTAGGTCAGGGCAGCCAGCGCGGAGAGCAAAACATCTTCACTCTGCATCTTACCTTGAGCTCTTGCTCAGCTGGACTGGGACCTGTCCTCCCTCTCCCCAAATTTAAGAACTTGGCTGACAACTAAGACTGACAGAAACTCCAGATTCGTGCTTTAAAGTCAACTGACAACATCTTCCAGACTTTGCTTGTACCGTACATTCTTGCCACTATTTAGAAAACCAAATTAACAAAAACTTCGCTGGCAAAGATTCTGCTCATCAATCTAGTCCTCACACTACTTATTTTTGTTTCACATCTGTACCTTTTTAAGAATAAGCAGCAATTCTTTTTTTAAATTGATATCCGAGGAAAACAGGGTTCATTTTTTTCATATTAATCACTGCCTACTCCAAAATCCTATTCCAAAACTTTAAGAAAAATATACATTTGTCCCTTTAAAGTTCACCTACTCTAGGTGAACTTTTCTCTTCATATATTAGCATAGTAAAGTCAATGTCTGCCCACACTGTAGAAGCCATGTTAAATAATCCTGTCAGCCATATTAAATAATCCTGTTAATGCTCTAAGAAAACCTTAAGGTAAGAGTAAAGGCCTGATATGATAAAAAAATAAAGCAGAGGGGATCATTAAGACAGTGGAAAAAGTCAGATGAGTAAGCAGCACTAGGATGAAAAATTTTTTTTATAAATACTTGCAAAAAGATAGAGCTCAAAAAGGAGGACTGCACATCCATTTTCTTGAACAAATACACATTGCAGAGTTACAACTTTGCTCCTGAAATAGGGTCATATAAACTTTAGTTAACAGAATACTTCTCTCTCATTTCTTCCCACTACTAGTTTTTGGACCTTGTTTTCAAGCCTTTCTTTTCTCCTTTTTCATTATGCCTTTGATTAGAGACCTGCCCAACAGTCTCTACAGAACACGATTTTAATGGCATGTTTGGGTCCCTCCTTGGAAAGCCAAGATACCTTCTACTCAAAAATAAGACTGATTCCAACCTCTGGGACTTCTGGCCTGAGCCAGAAGAAATATTTTAGCACTGAAACGTATTTAAGGCTACAAACTTTGCAAACTATTCCCATTAAACAATGACCTCAAGGCAGTACTTCTTCAAGCTGCAGATCAAATACATTCCATGGTTCAGTAAAGTACAGTTTACATGCATCTCTAAGTCTGAGATTAAGGAATTATTAATTGGTTTCCATCTGGTTTCCATCCTGGAGTTGAAGTTCTAATAGCTTCACTTTGTGGACTTAAGTATTTCCTTAAAAAACAGTAAACAGCAATTCTTTTCCTGACCTTCTAAGCAGATACAAAGAAAGCAGGAATGAGAAGTCATAGAAAAAACAAGTGTAGTTAAAAATTTGTGTCTTTTATATGCCATTTGCAACAAAAGAAGAGATTTCAGCATGGGTTTTGAAAATGCCTACAAGCTACTTTCAAAATAAAACTGCACCAATACTTGGAATAAACTTTTTTTTTCCCCTACACAACGTATCCAGCTCCTACAAAGGAAAAATGACTACAGCTACTACAGAAAATTGGAGTGATCTCCTGTTATGTGATAAAGGGCCAGTTTTACATCCCTATCAAAGTTTTAGGGTATAACCCACAGCAATAAAGGAGCTGTCATTTCACTCATAGCACACGTCCTTGGCACACAGAATAACTTCTCCTGAGAAAATAAATACTTCACTACTAGAATGTCCAAGGAACAACTCTGGGACTGATTTAGAAACACAAATAATTATCCACTGGTAGGAAGCTGTTTTCTCACTAACTTTGGGGTTTACTACATGGTAGTTTACACACCAGGATACTCTGTAAATCTCAATGTCATTTGTTCTTAGCTAAGAATTCTTCACTGTTTTCTAAAATAACACTCAAAAATTCCACCTGCCACCGTGGGTGCAACTTTTGTTTTCTTAAACTACAGAAGTTCCTGACATTGAGTTTAGCTGACACAGCACTTCCCGGGGGCTAACTAAAAAATGCTCTTCCATAGTCAGTCTGTACATGGGCAACCTCACAGTACTTGTATCTATTATTCAACATTAAATAAGTTGTAAACATTACTGAATAATGGTTTATTAATTATGCAAGAGAAACCAGTAAACCTAGTAAAAAAGCCTTACAGGAAAAAACCCTTTTCTTTGTATTTTCCTAAATTTTCAGAAGCCCAGAGGTGAGTCAGATCTTTATGAGCTATTTAGTCAACAGAGCTATATTGAATCAACAACAAATATTCATGTTTCAAGGCCTCTATTAAGTCTCATAGCATGAGGCTCAAGTTATTAATTTCCCCACCTCCTCGCTGACAGCAGTGGGAACAGAGTTTCTGTGTGTAGACTAATCTGTCATTCAGCTGTCATGGTATAGTTATATCAGGAACATCCTCCTTTCTTGATACAACTTTTCTTCTTAAAAAGAACACCCTCCACGAGTGTTAATGATTTTGATAGTATTACAAGTGATTTAAGTCATCCTTACTATAGCTTCTGTAGTCACTTTTGAAGAGGCTGTAATCTGACATTCCTTTAAAAAGCCCCATAAAAAACTGCTTTTCTCCTAAGTCAAAGTTCTTTGGCAAGAAACTGAATTCAGCGAGTAGCTCCCCAAAATAAGACTCCTACCTCCAATCACAGGCAGCGATATTAAAGCACCCATTTCATAAACACTCAAGTTCTACATTAGAATCACGGTTAAACATAGGAGCCTTCTATTTGAAAACTGTAGTTATGTGTATGTGTATACACACCGTTATCTCCTAACTACTGTAAAGAGGCATCCCTATATGCTAAGTTTCCAGGAACAGTTCAGTTCTCTGAGGAAAGGCAGTGCCAGCAGCTGCCTGCTTCATTTGACTCTGTCCCGCATAGTTCTTAGCATTAGATGGCTTTGCTGTATCAGAAAGGAGTTCAAGGAAGGGTTTCAAGTACACAAACTCCATGGAAGGACAGCTATGGACTTATTTTCTTCCTAAAGACTTAATTGAATTCCCTTTCCAAATCCACCTTCAATGGTGTCAAAAACAAAAATCAAAAACCAAAATGAGACTGAGAAGATTGTTATTTCTGTCAGCTTCAATTTCCTCATCTTCATAGATTATGCTGTCTCTGCTCTTCTGAAGCCCTCTTTGGGCAACCTCATACTGTAGCTCTCTAGTTGTCCCACCCAGTTCTTTACAAAGATCATCCAACCCAACAATATAGAAAGGCCACCAGTGCTTGTCTTGGCCCCCTGGCCCTTTACTCATGCTGTTCTCTGAGACCAGGGCAGAGCATTGCTTCAGGCAGCCTGTTTCTTTCTCACTGGATGATCTTCATCACCATCCTCTTGCTTGTATGTCTTTCTAAAGTAGAGTAAAGCCTTCCCACAGGCCTGTGTCCTGTCAGGGCTGTGAGTTGAGATGGCACCCAGGGGAGTGTGGAAGCTGCTTCCATATCTTGGGCTGTACACGGTCCCAGGTTTGAGAGTTACGGTGACCTTTAATGTTGCGAGGTACCCTCCTCAGAACTCAGTGAAGACCCTCTTGCCTCTCTCTTTTTTTTTTTTGCGGTACGCGGGCCTCTCACTGTTGTGGCCTCTCCCGTTGCGGAGCACAGGCTCCGGACACGCAGGCTCAGCGGCCATGGCTCACGGGCCTAGCCACTCTGCGGCATGTCGGATCTTCCCGGACCGGGGCATGAACCCGTGTCCCCTGCATCGGCAGGCGGTCTCTCAACCACTGCGCCACCAGGGAAGCCCCCACTTGCCTCTCTTTGATAACATATTAACAAGTTCACAAAGGAAAACCTCCTCTATCACAGAGGCAAGGCTTTGTGGGTGACAAGAAACCTGGAGATAGAAACTAACTTGTTAGGCTGTCCTTACCACTGAATACTGAGTGCTGAAGAAGGGATGCCCACTTCTGTAGCCACAGCAGCATTCACCATGGTGCATAGAGAAGATGCCCCAGTACATAACTGAAAGCAGAAAGCAGCCAGGCAAAGTGTAGTGAACTCTATCTTCTACCCCACAGCCATTTCTATCACTTTGCACTAGCCACTGCCACTCAGGTCATCTGCTGCTGTAACCACTCAGCAGGACACACAATGTCACTCCTTGGCACCCCAACTGTTAACAGTGGTCAGCCACCTACTGGAATGGCTTCCCTCTCTTCTCCCAATACCACTGCCACCACAGCACATGCTCGACTGTGTCACTGGTGAAACAGCAGGTAGGAATGAGTAGCAATTGACTAGGGGGATGAGGAACCACAGCTGGAGTGGATAAAAAACAGCTATTTTATTCAACTTGGAAATAACTCTAAAGTAAGCAGGATAAACATTGTTATTTCTGGTTTACAGACAAGGAAAATGAAGCTCAGAGAGGTTTTGGTGATTTACTCCAGGTAATGCTCTACAAAGTGGTGGAGCTAATCTAGAACCTGTATCTTTAGATTTGTAACTTGATGCTTGTCTACTATAACTGTTCTACAACCTGTGGTTTATGCAGCAGGTATATTTATTTTCTAATATCAATTTATATTCAATAATTTTCTCACTTGAAAAAAACCTCTGATTTCTTAGAAAGGTAGGTTACTTCTGAAATAGTTTTACTTTATTTTCTTAATTTCTAAAAAGAATTTAATTATATTTATAGAAAAGTAATCTTCTTAAATTGGATAATTATTTATTATTACTCAAATTGATGTTCATGTCTCCCAGGATTTTCAAGTTTTCTTAAAGAGGTTTTTAACTGAAAATAATATATACACTGTATTATGGTAGAAAATATTTCCTTTTAGGGGCTAGTAAATTATTCACTTCACTGCCCACAGAGATAAATTACTCATAAAAAATGCTTTTATGAATAAGATTATATGATGCTTATTCTAACAGTTTAGGGTTCTGTGGGCCTTCAAATTTTAATTTTTTTTAAATGGCAGTTTTGTTTCTTACAAGTTAACAAAATAATTCAATTCTCTGTAAAAATAAATATATTGTTTATTAAAGGCCTATGTTCTTTAACATATATCAAAATGGGCCAGCTACAGAGATCTACAGTGCAAAGTATATTATTTATTAGCCAGGGTGACATTTCTAGCTCAGCAGGCAGTTCAAAAGTCTTTAAAAATTTCTATTCTGGTTATCTGGCAATACTAATCATTAGGATACCCAATAAAAATTTTTTTACCTAGAAGTCAACATGTAAGCAGATATATTTATACAGTAGCTATTCTTTCATATTGCTCAATACCTCTTGTCAATTTTATAATTTTATATATACAAAATATACATATATAATACATATACATATATTTTAGTTCCTTTCTCTGAGTAAATCATCTCATATCTCATATATTTTGTCTCTAAACAAACTTTTAGCACAAGTTTTGTAAAATATGAAATCCCTAACAGAAATAAACTTTTTAAACTGGGAATGATGCTTTGTTCACTGCAAAAATGGATTTAGAGAAGCATCTTCAAGATAAGCAGAATGAAGGAAACTAACTAATCCTTCCTAGTTAAGGAAACAAAGACTTTCCATCTTGTTCTTTAGCTGTTTTGCTTTACCACATAAACATGATTACTTACCAAGCGGCAAAAATGCAAGACGATTTCCAGCCATGGAGAGCTCATTGAGGCTGGGCAGCTGGCAGAGATGGCGCGGCACACACCACAGACGATTTCGGTCCACAGTGAGGTACTGCAGAGAAAGGCACAGGTGAAGCCTCTCGGGTAAAGTTAGCAAACGATTGGTAGAAATGTCTAGTGTCTGCAGCTCCTTCAAATCGCCAACCTCTACAACCAAAATCAAGATAAATTGCATCCTGATTAAATGAATTAATTAAATAAAATGAATCAACACTGTAACAGTTCAACCAAATAAAATTAGTAGCTGCAAATATTTCCATAGACATTAATACCGAAGTGCAGGATTTAGGTCCAGTACGCAAATAATCCAACTTAAGTAGGTGTCTTTAAATTAGTCTGCCAGAATTTTTTTAAAAAGGGAAAAGTGCTGGCATTGGAGAAAGGAGAAACACAAAGTGATGAATCTGAGCCAAAAGTCTGTTACTATGGCTTCTGCTTCCCGATGAATCAAAAGTTGTTGCAAATGTGAAAGAAGAACAATTACAGTCACTTCATGGTAACTGGTTCTTGCTACTTTTGTGGTTTTTACCTTCTCTCTAAGTAGATAGTAGGAGACTTAAAAACATAAATTATAGTATCCCAGTAAGTGCACCTTGTTCATGTGAACTAAGTAGAAAATTTCTGGACTAAGAATGAAAATGGCTTTTGAAATTTTCACCACAAAATTTTGAAATTTTCTACTTAGTTCATGTGAACTAAGTAGAAAATTTCTGGACTAAGAATGAAAATGGCTTTTGAAATTTTCACCACAGTTAAGATTATAATAATAAAATTATTGTAAGGTAATATTTTTAGACATTGTCTAGCCATGTGGTTCCTCTTTTAAAACCCCAAATCCTATGAAGATTTACTTTAATCCCACCTGAATGAAATCCTTCCATTTACTCCAATATTCCTTCATTATTGGTGTCTATATTTGTAACATATTTGTATATATTTGTAATCTATTCCATGGTGAGACATGGCATACACCAAATCACCACTTCTGAAAGAGGGGGGAAGTTCTTTATAAGGTATTCTGTCCTTCTCAGGGAAAACCACCAGGAAGCACTCAGAGCAGAGGAGGTTCTGCTAACCAGTCTCTAGGGGAAGGACATTACTCTGTCCAGGACAGCACACTGCACTCGAGGCTCTACAGGTAGCACTGCGCAGGACAAGTCTGCTTCTCTCGTATCACGGAACTTCCGTATTGAAGACCACTGTAATGCCACCTCTCACTTCTCCAACCTGACCCTGTTCAACAAGCTGCTCCTCTCAGGTTAAGGTTTCTCATGATCCTCCCAACTTGAATGCACCCCACTGGGCACATTCCAGTTTGTTCAGGACTTGGATTAGTATGAGCAATGTCTTCTCTATTGGAGAGAAAATCTTCTGCCTCTTGGATGTCCAGTTACACAGATTAGCTTTTCTTATTGGCAGACAGCTTGGCAAATTATGGCTCACAGGCAAAATGTGGCCCATGGCCCACTTTTGTACTGCACGCAAGCTAAGACTGGTTATTTTTAAGTGTGGTAAAACCCAACAACAACGATAAGAAAAAAAAATGTATATATATGTATATACACACACATATGACAGAGACCATATGTGGCCTGCAAAGCCTAAAAACATTTAGTATCTCACCATTTACAAAAAAAAGTTTGCTGGTCTTTGTTATACACTTACTCTTAACAGGAGCGTTTTTAATAACTATTTTTTATAAAAGTAATACAAGTGCAAAAATACATTAATTTCTAGTTATTTTACTAATATATAGAAGGGATTTGTGCTAGGAAGTTCACACTTTATTTTATTTCCCCAATACTACACAAATACATATTTGAAGACAGGAGATAGGATTCAATGAACAGTCTGTGACTCCCAATGGGAGTTTTGTTCTGTTTTCACCTAACTGATGCACATGGGGGTCAATTTCACTCTTGGCTCCATTAGCACAGCATTTCCTCTAGCCAAGTCTGTCTGCCTATCTATTTCAGATTGCTTCTGATGGGGCATGTGGGGGGTGAGGGAGTTGACAGAAGAACATGTTTTAGAACTGAATAAAAAGAAAAAGAAATCTTCCTGACCTCACTTTATAAAGTTATTAGGGGAGTGAAATGGGACAGAAATGCAACGAATCAGCTTATACACCACAGAGCCAGGTGCTGAGAGAAGAATGAGACAAGGTTTCTGCCACTAAGAATCACATTACATATAAAAGACATTGTGTGATAGGAGCTCAGGAAAAGAAGAGTTAGATGAAGGGTTGGAGAAGCTTTTGCAAAATTTATTGAAGGAAATGAGAACTCAAATAGGTCAAAAATAAAATGGATATAGCATTTCAAGCGAGGCATGGGGATGGGGTTGAAAGCATGAGGAAAGGCATGCAAGTGAAAAAATAAATACAACATGCACAATGGACTATTTGAGACCTGACAAGTACCAAAGATACCAATGGGAAAAAAAGCAGAAAATAAGTTCAGTACAGAGGGCTTGGTGGAGACATTGATGATAATGAATACTGGGTAGAGAAGTTTGGACTTATCACAGTGAGAACATAACACTTCCTGAAGATTCTCAAGGATGAAAGGACTCTTTTGGAAATATGAAAATGGTAAATATGCAGAAAGCAATGAAATGGAAAGAGATTATAGGCAGAGAAAACAAGTAGACAGTTGATGAGAATGAAGGCAGTGTGATAGAGCTTACAGGTAAATTCCAGAGATATTTTAAGAAAAGCAGAGAGTATGCTTGGTTGGAAATGGAAAATGGTGAAACAGGAAAAAGTCAAAGATAATTTTCAAGTTTCTAGACTATTATACTCTAAGTATGGTGATGCCAATGCTAAAAGCTTAATCTTTCTGTAGAAAAAAAATTTTAATTATACCAATACTTCTGAATTGTAGTACCTATAAGCCACCTACTTAAAAGAATTTGAAAAATCCATCAAAAATCACATGGGAGTAAAGCAAAATAAACTATTTTCATCATTATTTCAAAAATAATTAACTGTGTAAAACAGTGTTTTGACATGGCTGCAAAAACTACTAAAGCAGGCTTCCCTGGTGGCACAGTGGTTGAGAGTCTGCCTGCCGATGCAGGGGACATGGGTTCGTGCCCCGGTCCAGGAAGGTCCCACATGCCGCGGAGCGGCTGGGCCCGTGAGCCATGGCCGCTGAGCCTGTGCGTCCGGAGCCTGTGCTCCGCAACGGGAGAGGCCACAGCAGTGAGAGGCCCGCGTACCGCAAAAACAAAAAAAACAAAAAAAACAAAAAACTACTAAGGCTTGCAACTGTCCACCATTTTGATTCAGCATTGCCTTATTGTACTGTGAAATGGGGAAACAATATGTGATTATGAATTTAAATTTTGTAAAATTTGATTATTTACTTTTAACAGATCAGTATTCACATGCTGCTTTAACAGATACACATACATTTTCAGATATTAAAATTAATAACACTTTTGACAAAGAAAAGAACACATACTGTCAGTATCAAAAGTCAAAATACTAAGGAATGGGAAGAGGAAACAGGAGCTGACATTTCTTATTTCCTATATGTGATGAATAAGACTTAAACATGCAGGACTGCATATATTAAATGAACAAATGTAACAAAAGGACATTTTTGTCTAAGTAGCTTAATATATAGGCCTTTCCATTTGTTAGAAAAAACCTGAGCTAATTATAATATTACTCCAATTACAATACTGAGTAAAATACTATATATAATATAGTTGGAAAATTAACGATTTTGTCATCCTACGAAAGTATTTGGGAAAGAGAGAGAAATAAAATTAAATAGCTTCTCAGGTGGAGTGAAATAAACATAATTTTCATGACCATTTTAAAACAGGCCACAAATATAAGACTATACATGGCATCTTTATTCTAACAAAATTAAAATATATACTTATTAAGCTCAGCTAATGGGAAGCACATTTTTAGAAAACAACAGAGTCAAACAAACTTTATCTAAGATTCTAACTTAAACACAAGAGACAGGAAATAAACCTGGGATAGCAAGATATCATGCAGGAATAAAGAAACAGAGCCCAAAGTGTGAGCTCAAGTTAAAAACTGGAAAACTATCAGCCAAACATAAATCTAGCAAATTTGGTCAAGTTCAGAACCTACACTGAGGCCAGGACAACAGGATACTCTTATATACTCTGCTGCTCTTCCTTCATTCCTGAAGATCCAAGTACCCTGCTTATATCATTTCCACCAGCCTGAAGAAGTTTTACTTCTTTTAGAGTAGGTATGCTGGCAACAAATTCTCTTAGTTTCCCTGGGAATGTCTTTATATCATTGTAATTCCTAGAAATTGTTTTCATTAGGTACATAATTCAGGGTTGACCATTCTTTACTTTCAGTACTTTTAGATGGTGTTCCACTGTCTTCCAGTCACCGTGGTGTCTGAGAAGAAATCCACAATTATTTGAATCATTATTTCTTTAGGTGTTCTCAAGAATTGTTCTTTATTTTTAGTCATTAGCAGACTGATTACAATGTATCTGTAAATGGCTTTCTTTGAACTTATCCTATTTGGAGTCTGCTGACCTTTTTAAATTTGTAAATTTATGTCTTTCACCAAATTTTTGAAGTTTTAGACATTATGTCTTCAGATTTAAGAATTATTATATCTGGGTAAATATAACAAACTATCACTTTTCTCCTTTTAAGTTAAGTTTTGCATAACTGCTGAAAGCATTTCAATATATGGCGTACTACTTATAAGTGTAACACAAAGGTCAGTGGGGTAATGTAAAAGGAGTTCCAAAGCAGATTTTGAAAGATTTGTATAAGGTAATCCCTAAAGCAATAACTAAAAATAAGATAAACACTCAAAAAAAGATAAACCCAAAAAGCCAATAAATGAATTAAAACAGAATACAAAACATACATTCAAATAATACCAAAAAAGGCAGGGAAAAGGGAACAAAGAAAGAAAACCAGATGTTACAAACAGACAACTAATAATAAAATGGCAGGCCTAAATCTAACAAGATCAATAATAACATTAAAAGTAAATAGCCTGAGATGACCAGACTGGACTTAAAAACAAGACCTTAGTATATTCTATCTAAAAGGAATCCATTTAAAATATAAATACATAGATAGATAAAACATAAATTAATTTCTGATATGATGGACTGAGAAGGATGCCAAATCCTCTGCTGAAAAAGCAACTATAAAAATTACACAAAATTATCAAAAGCAACCATTTCAGTACTCTGGAAATTGACCTATGCTTTTCAACAAATAGGAAAGAGCTTACTCATGAAAAACTGCTGCACTTCGGATTAGAAGAACAGAAATCTGTGGCATGCTTCCTTGGGGTGGCTCCTATTCCCCCATCCAGCTTGGTGAGGACAATAGTTCTAATACGGCAGGGCAGGCTGCAAAGAACCAACAGCTTCACTGACAGAGTGAGCTGACTTGCAACAAAAGTCAGGGAGTCGATTTGGAACAAAAGGTGAAAAACCCGTACCCAGTACTGTTGTCAGTAATGATTAGTAATCTTGGTCACAAGCAAACATGAAAGACCAATGATTTTTATGAGGCTGAGGGGTTCCTGGTTGGGGAAAGCAATGGAATGGGCAGATAAGCCAGAACTGCAACAACGAAGAATGGGATATAAAGCAGTCAGAAAGTATTTGACAGACTCTCCACATATCCCAGGCTGACAGGAGGTGGTGAGCAAGCACAAGGGAGACCACAGAGGGCTCCAGCTGTTTACATATCCCAGGACTACACAGAACTTGCACACATGCACAGAGGAGAAAAGAGAGGGCCCAACAGAAAATAACAGCTGGGGTAAACTTGAGAACTGCCTAAACATTAAATGTGTTTCTGAACCCACACACAGATCCACTGGCAGAGGATAGGAGCCTTACTAGCTTAAGGTGTTCAACCACTAAGTTATACAGACACAGGGCCAAATCATAGAAAGCTAGGCTTAAAAATTAAAACAAAAATAATAACAACAATAAAAAAACATGAAACAGAGACATCAATCACTGTGGGGGAAATGAATTTCATGTTTTAGTCCAGGCAAATTACTAAGATAAATAAATAAGATAGCAACAATCTTTAGGTAGGAAAACATAATCAGGATCCAGAGTTGTTAAAATATATCATTTAAAATGTATAGTTTAAAAAAAATTATAAGACATACAATAAAACAGGACATACAATAAAACAGGAAAGGGTAACCCATATTCAGGAAAAAATGAGTAAATAGAAACTGATTCTAAGTGGACCCAGATGTTGGATTTAGCAGACAATGACAGCAGCTATGATAAAAAGCAGCTATAATAAATATGTTGAAAGAAGTAAAAGAATAAGTTTAAAGACTTGATGGAAATTATGATGACAATGACTCAAAAAACAGAAAACTTATTCTCAATAAAGAGAGGTAAGAAAACAGAAATTTGGGAGTTGAAAAGTACAACTGAAAAGAAAAATTCACTAGAGAGCCTCAACAGTAGGTCCAAATAGGCAAACAAGAAATCAGTGATAAACAGGTAACAAAAATTATCCAAACAGAAACCAGCCAAAAAGACTGAAGTAAAGTGAACAGGGTTAGAGATCTGTGGGACAAAACCAACTGCACAAACATATGTGTGACATGATTCCCATAAAAAGAAAAGGAGAATGAAGGAGAAGAAAAAAATATTAGAAAAAATAGTGGCCATAAATTCCAAATTTTGATGAAAAATATTACTCTAAAGATCCAAGAGACTCCATAAATATTAAGTAGGATAAACACAAAGAGATCCACACTTATACACATCAAACTGTGAAAGACCAGAAAATCTTGAAAACAGCAAGAGAATAATTACTTATTATGTTTAGGGGAACAATACACACATGGCAAGAAGAAGCACTCTCTCTACTCAAGTTTCTAGCAAATGCAATAAGGCAAAACAAATAAACTAACAAGAAATATCAAGACTGGAAAAGAAGTAAAACTTTCTTTATTCACATATGACATGCTCCTTAGTAGAAAATACTAAGCAATTAATAACAATTATTGGAACTAATAAACAGTTTAATTTTTTTTTTGTTTTCTTGGGGAATTGCTCTGTGTTCTAAATCCTCTACTGGGACCAAGGAACTCTTCCTACCTCACCCAGGAAGAGGAGGAAAGCCCTCCTGAGCTGGTGTGGTGAAGTAGGGGGAGGGGAGAAAGACGGGGGCTGGGAAATACTCCCAAACCCCAGTACAAGGAGACTCTCCACCTCAATGGAATAAAGCACTTCTCCTTGGGAAATTCATTCCTGGGAGCATCCACCGTGTGCCGTGAGGTACCCTACTCACACCGTAACCCTCAATCTCAACAACAGTTCTGAGGGGGTGGGCATCATTGCCCCATTTTCCAGATGGGGCCTCTAAGGCTCAGAGAGATAAACCAGTCACTGTCAAGACCACCCATGTAGAGCCTGGTGAAGGCCAGGCTGGAATTCAGGTCTCTTTGGCTCCAGAGTCCATGCTCTTCCCTTCCCTTTGCCATGAGGCCTCCAGGTGTCTAAAAACTGAAGTTCCAGGGGTCTAGTGTTAACAGCTCAGGTATTTGTAGGCTGAGGATGCGCCCAAGCTCCCTCTGGCCGTTATTTGACCAAATGAAGAGCTCTGTCTTTCTTAAAGTCGCTGCCCCATGTGACGCTGCCTTCCAAATCCTCCTTGTCCCCACCCTCCAGACACAGCCCATGGCCCAGGGAGCAGGAAGCCTGGTTCCTAACCAGGCTCATTGCTGTGTGTCCACAGTTAAGTCCTTTGACATCTCTGAGCCTCATTCTGCAGGTTCAGAAATCCAGGCCAGTCACGGGGTCCTTCCTGCTCCACAAGGTGCGGGGCACACACCCAGGGGGATAAGCCTACACCAGGGGTGCACAGGGACTGGCGGAGAGCCAGCACCTTACAAACACGCCAGTCCACTGGGCATGATCTAGCACTGGGAACCAACACTTTTAACAAGGTTGCAGGATACAAGATCAATATTTTTAAAATCAATTGTATTTCTATATACCAAGGCAAACAATCCAAAAATTAAATTAAGAAAATAATTCCAGGACTTTGCTGGTGGTGCAGTGGTTAAGAATCTGCCTGCCAATGCAGGGGACATGGGTTTGATCCCTGGTCCAGGAAGATCCCACATGCTGTGGAGCAACTAAGCCCGTGCACCACAACTACTGAGCCTGCGCTCTAGAGCCCACAAGTCACATCTACTGAGCCCGCGGGTCACAACTACTGAAGCCCACGCACCCTAGAGCCCGCGTGCCACAACTAATGAAACCTGCACACCTAGAGCCCATGTTCCGCAACAAGAGAAGCCACCGCAGTGAGAAGCCTGTGCACAACAATGAAGAGTAGCCCCTGCTTGCCACAACTAGAGAAAGTCTGCACACAGCAATGAAGACCCAACGCAGACAAAAAAAAAGACAATTCCATTAACAACATCACCAAAAAAGAAAATACTTGAGAATAAACTTATCTGCTGAAAGCTACAAAATACTGCTGAGAGACAAAATATCTGCTGAAAGCTACAAAATATTGCTGAAAGAATATCTAAATAAATGAGTCAGTTCATGTTTATGGACTTGAAGACTTAACACTGGTTAAGACAGTTTGCTCTCCAAAATGCTATAACACAATCCTTATCAAAATCCCAAGAGACTTTTTTTTTTTTTTTTTTTTTTTGCAGTACGTGGGCCTCTCACTGTTGTGGCCTCTCCCGTTGCAGAGCACAGGCTCCGGATGCACAGGCTCAGCGGCCATGGCTCACGGGCCCAGCCGCTCTGCGGCATGTGGGATCTTCCCGGACCGGGGCACAAACCCGTGTCCCCTGCATCGGCAGGTGGACTCTCAACCACTGCACCACCAGGGAAGCCCCCAAGAGGCTTTTTAAAGTAGAAATTAACAAGTTGATTTTAAAATGTATATTTGATGCTGCAGAGGGTGTGGAGAAAAGGGAACCCTCTTGCACTGTTGGTGGGAATGTAAATTGATATAGCCACTATGGAGAACAGTATGGAGGTTCCTTAAAAAACTAAAAATAGAACTACCATATGACCCAGAAATCCCACTACTGGGCATATACCGTGAGAAAACCATAATTCAAAAAGAGTCATGTACCATAATGTTCATTGCAGCTCTACTTACAATAGCCAGGACATAGAAGCAACCTAAGTGTCCATCAACAGATGAATGGATAAAGAAGATGTGGCACATATATACAATGGAATATTACTCAGCCATAAAAAGAAACGAAATTGAGTTATTTGTAGTGAGGTGGATGGACCTAGAGTCTGTCATACAGAGTGAAGTAAGTCAGAAAGAGAAAACCAAATACTGCACACCAACACATACATATGGAATCTAAAAAAAAAAAATTGGTTCTGAAGAACCTAGTGGCAGGACAGAAATAAAGACGCAGATGTAGAGAATGGACTGGAGGACATGGGGAGGGGGAAGGGTAAGCTGGGACAAAGTGAGAGAGTGGCATGGACATATATACACTACCAAATGTAAAATAGATATAGCTAGTGGGAAGCCGCCACATAGCACAGGGAGATCAGCTCGGTGCTTTGTGACCACCTAGAGGGGTGGGAGAGGGAGGGTGGGAGGGAGACGCAAGAGGGAGGGGATATGGGGATATATGTATATGCATAGCTGATTCACTTTGTATAAAGCAGAAACTAACATACCATTGTAAAGCAATTATACTCCAATAAAGATGTCAAAAAAAATAAAATTTATATTTGAAATGCAAAGGCCCTAGAATAGCCAAAACAATTTTGCCAAAGAAAAATAATTACACTTCAACCAGTGAACGAACCAACTTTAGCATATCCATATAATGAAATACTACTTAGTAACAAAAGGAAATAACATATATGTAACAACACGGTTGAATCTCAAATGCATTATGCTAAGTGAAAGAAGCCAAACTCAAAGGGTACTAATGTATGGTTCCATTTATATGATATTCTGGAAAAGGCAAAACTATACAAGTAGAAAATAGAATAGTGGTTTCAGGGCCTGGCAGGGTGTATGAAGGCTGTCATAGGGGGCATAAAGGAATCATGGGGGCTGCTGGAACTCTTCTATATTTGATTGTGATGGTGATTACGTAACTCAAAGGGTGAATTTTCCTGTATGTTAAAATAAAAACAGTAACACAAAAATTATTTTTTAAAAAATTCTTTCTAAAAGCTAAAAATATTTCCATTAAATATAATATATAAATTAAACATGTATATTTAAAAATTCCATATACTGATCATCTGAACATTGTAAATCAGAATAATTATTCTTAGCATAAATTCATATAATTTAATCAGTTCTTAGCTGTTTTTATTTCTAACAATGTGTTACCTGCACTTTTTGAGTCTTTTTTCAGTATGGTATTATGTTTCTTTTTAATAAAATTGTTTACAATTCATTTTATTACCAATTAGTTTACTGACACCTTCCGAAATATTTATTGCTATGCCATCTTGAAATTAATGTAGTATTACTGATGTAAAGTTACAATGCATTCTTTTTGGAATACAAGGGGAATCCTACTCTTTTCAGCTGGTCTCCGGGTCACCACACCAATTCTCAGGGAGTAAACATCAGTTTGAACACTTTATTTCTTTAGTGTGCCCAGAATAATACTAACTTCAGTTGTTTGCACTGTTTACTTTCATGCTAAATATACAATACCTTAACTTTTCAGCTACTTATAGAATATCCTGAAAATGATTTCATTACTGCCACACAATAAGTACTTACACTAAGCATAAAAATAACATTAGAGTGCCAATTTCAAACAAAAAAACAGTAAGTGTCCTTTAAATCATCATTCTCTGCTGATGCAAACTGACCTAACCTAAAATTTAAATGGGAATGGGAGGGAAGCCACCCACTCCATGCCAAGCCAGTGACCACAGAGAGTCAATAACAAGGCTTGATACTTTCAAGCACTGGCTTTTTCTGGTACCCCTAAAAACATCTCTAATTTGAAATCCAAAGCACACTGGGTTAGGGAGAGCATACAGAGAAATAAAAGACAATATTTCAATGCCAGCCAAACTCCATTCTATAAACAGTTAAGTGTCCCTCTCTAGATTCATTCTCTTTCTCTTGATTGGGCTGTGAAACGTACATATTCTGGTATGTAGAAATAGGTTCAAACCATCAGCTGTGCAACTTTGAGTTATTTACTCAAATATTTAGATCATTGGTTTGATGTTAATTTATAAATCATCTGTAAAAAAGAAGAGATGGAATAGCACATACCTCAAGTGATTAGATGAAATATTTCACATAATTCAATAGTACATGGCAGAAAATCAATAAATATTTATTTCTATTTTTTTCAGCTCACCATACTATATAATATTCTAAATGTAAAATCTGAACATAAATATCTTTTTGTAAGCAGCCTTTGGCAGAAAAAGCTTTCTGCAGGAAAGAGTTCTCTGCAGGAGACACCTCTTTGTCTTGTCATTAACCTTAAACCAAGCACTCCCAGGCTCTACTCATCTCTGGCCCTAGCACACCTTTCAAATCTTTTGATCACACAATACTTTGCCTAACTTGTTGGCTCTTTCCAAAGATCAAAGAAGCAGAAATGCAGAATAAGTAATTAACAGATGACCAGATCTATTAAAACAAAAGAAAGTATATAATAAACCATCTTATTTTATGGATGATATTTTTTTGAACTGGGTAATGACCAAATCTGGGAACAGTACTATAACTTGGCATTTCCTCTACAGGTAGAGACAAATAGAGAACAAAGGCTGTTGAGTGTCCTGTGACAAACCATACTGCAAAATATGTATCAAATCTGTCTTCTTTCTGCCTCCACTGTTACCACACTGAGCCCAGCACCACTATTCTCTCTTGCTTGAACTCACCAAATTGCCTCCTTAACTGGTCTTCTTACTTCCAGGCCCCCTCCAATCCATTTTATACACAGAAGCTAAAGTGATACTAAGACATAGATCACATTCCTTCCCTGTGCCAAACTCTGCTCTGGCTTCCCACTGTACATGAATAAAATCTTAAACACCATCTTATTAGCAAACAAGGTCCCCCAATCAGTCCTGGCCTGCCTCTCATCCACCTCACTACAATCCAATTACCCTGCCCTTCTTTCTGGCCTGAGAAAGTGTCAAGCAACTTCGTCCCTCAGAGCCTTAGAATCTGCTGTTTTCTCTGCCAGGAATGTTCTTTGCCTAACTCCTCAAACTGTGAGCTCATTCCTGTTTTTCAGAATTTCACTATCACAATTCTCACAATGACCTTCCCAGACTTTCTAATTAAATAGGACCCCTCTTTCTCAATTGTAGCTATTTCTTTCCCTGCATTTAATGCAATCTTTAATTATTTTGTTTATTAATTTTTTAAAAAACATAGTCTGTGCCTCCCACTAGAAAATAAATGTCACAAGAACAGGCAGGGGCTTTGACTGTCTTCTGTACTGCTATATCCCTACCACCTAGCAGTGTCTAACTCATGGTAGGTGCTCAGTAAATATTCTTTGGATTAATTAATCCAAAGAATTAAGATTAATTAAGAATTAAGATTAATTTAAAACTCTTAAACTGTCTCACTTGTTAAGCAACCACAGACCTGAGTCGCAGCTGCACAGAAGCCTCCCAATTTATGACTCAAATCTGTTGTGGAACTTTGAGACAACTCACAAATCCTTGAAAAAGTAAATGTGAAATCCAAGACTGCCAGAGGATTGTTGCATACTGAATATAATTTGTTCTCCCCAATGCCTTATAATTATCTCTGTGAACTTGATGGGAGTACTCTATGAGATTAAAGAGATTATTGACAGAAGACTAGCTGTCCCAGACTCATGCATTTTCAAACTCTTGTGTATGATTTGCTATATTTGATACAATTTTAGAGAAAAAAATATAATGTATATAATTTACAAAGAGTGACTATAAAATAATGTACCTAAAATTTCAGCAAGAACTTCAGAAGTTCGATAAGTAAATAAATATTGTCCTTCAAGGTTGTCAGCCAGCAAAGCAAATACAATTATATGTTTTTTCCTTCATATCTTTTGAAATTCCTATTTTGTAACTGCCTTAAGATCTTGATATAGAAATAATTCATGGATACTAGGAATCAAATCCACCCCAAAAAGGATAAGGATTTGCCACCATCAATTTCATTGAAAACTACATGCCTCAAACTCTAAAGGCAAGTCAAAAAGAAAAAAATTTTAAAAAGGTTTAAAGAAGATTGGCATCCCCAGAATAACATATGTTGAATGTGTTCAATGACAGCTCAGGGGCACTCATATAGCAATGACGCTTTCTTGGTTTGGGGAATATTTAGAAACGCTATCAAAAGGTAAACCACAGAGTCTTACTGGAATAATTTGAAGAAATTAACAATGATTTTGGCTTTGTGAATTTAGAATTTGGGTATATTTGTTCAACTATTACATCCTTTTCACATTTGGGAAAGTGTAACCATATCCATCCAGTTTGGAAAATCCAAATCCATTCCTTAATTGGTCCATATCATGGGCCAGAAACAGCTTGAATTTGGTTCACATCATGATACAGTAAGACTAAGGGAGTGATTATTTGTGGGGGCTCAAACAGTATCAGCATATTTCTCCCATCTTCACTCTTATCATATTTCACTATAGTTTCATACCTACTTGCATGTGTTCCCTCCTATGATAGCAGGAGCATAATTATTTCAAGGGCACCGTGAGTTAAACAGGTGTTACAAGACTTGCTTTGGAACCTATTCACCAATTATATTGTTTCTGAGGGATAATGGTTTAAAAATTAAACATGAATTATAAACATTTTTAATAACCTTAGTAATATACTACCTAGGGTCTTCTAGCATAGGACAAAACTGTCCCTATAACGGGATTGCAATATATTCATAACTTTGTGTGTGGCAGGTTATGTTTAATAACAAATAATCATAATGGAGAATAAAATTGACAATACCAAAAAGTTCACTGAGAAAATCTATTAACTATGCATTTGTCTGTTATAAGCAATATACAAAAAGAACTTTCTAAGTTAAGAACAGCAAACCAGCAATTAAGAAGTCCTCTTAATTATGAAAAACAATTAAATGTTATTTGGGAGTTTCAAAATAAAATGCTCCGAAACATAGGACATCTAAGAAGCACAACAGAAACTGATTTAACTTAAATATTTATGTCTGGGTATCAAGCTTGTCAATTAGTTCCCAATAGAAATTTTAAAATGTTAAAGACACTGCTTCAAAAAAGAAAATCATTGTTTTGACATTTTACCTGGTGCTTTGCCTATGATTAAATTATGCACTAGACCTCTCACTGAATGTTCTTCAAAATAAGTTATTTGCCAGGTGTTAATTTATGTAACCAACTAATCAATATCACATTTGAGGTATTGTACCTAGCAAAATGTCACTGAGAATACTGCAGAAGATAAGAAAAAGTATCTAAGAAAGTATTCTTGCTAAGTGGCAATTATAACTACTACTAGAGAGAAATGACATGTCTCTTCTTCAGATATATTCTTAGAAATTTAAAGGCCTTTATCCCACTACTGGGCATATACCCTGAGAAAACCATAATTCAAAAAGAGTCATGGGGCTTCCCTGGTGGCGTAGTGGTTGAGAGTCCGCCTGCTGATGCAGGGGACACGGGTTCGTGCCCCGGTCCGGGAAGATCCCACATGCCGCGGGGCGGCTGGGCCCATGAGCCACGGCCGCTGAGCCTGTGTGGCCGGAGCCTGTGCTCCACAACGGGAGAGGCCACAACAGTGAGAGGCCCGAGTACCGCAAAAAAAAAAAAAAAAAAAAGATTGCTTTCATCTCACCTTCTAAACTCAAAATAGGGAAAAATTTTAAAGAGAAAATTTTTAGCATAAATACATTTCAAATTGATTCATTCTAGTGTATTTCTTTGAAATTCCCGTGAGAAAATAGAAAGTGGTTGATAATAGAATGACCTCCACTGATAGAACACTTAGAAACTAATGGAAAAATATACCATGTTCAAATATGAACCATAGTTTTAAAAACAATTTTCTATTAATTAAAAGAATTCTACATTTAATTCAAAATATAACTGTTATTTCTAAATATACTCTTTAAAATAAACTCACATTACCATTATTGACATGAGAAATTTTATGTTAGAGAAATCTTAATTTGTACATGTTCATTGTCAATCTTAATACAAAAGCAAGTTCATTGATTTACTACCTGCTATTGTTTAGAGTTAAGGAGGAAACCACCAACAGAATGAAAACAAAAAGTACTCAATAGTGATTAATATGAAGGACAGGAATGAAACAGGGTCATAGAAAGATGTTACCTTTCCATTTTTTAACTTTCCTATACTATTTATTTATTTCTATGCTCAAATATTACTTTTATAATAATACAAAAACTAAAATAGTATCACATACTAATATGATACTTCATCACATAACTTTGGGATTCCTTTGAGTAAGAGATGCCACAATTCTAAACACCTGTTACACTGGGGTTTTTAGAAAACTTAATAGTTGTATTTATTTTGCCTAAGAGGGATCACACAGAAATCCGTGATTAAATTCTAAGAATTTGGATTTCCTAATGACATTTCAGTTCACTGAAATACAGTGCAACGGAAAAGAAAAATTTAACAGATATATACATACAGCGCTGCTAAGCAAACCTATATTGCTGAAAGTTTACAAGTTCTGTCATTATAAAATGAAAAAAATGAAAAAAGTTTATACAATTTCTGTTAAATGTTAAGTATTACAGAAAATTGTATGGTGCTTCTAAAGAGAATACATAAAAATATATTTTCTCAGATTTCTATTTGTTCCCCAATCTTTGAAAAAATACTACAAAGTAGTACCACTGCTTTGCTGCAAGTCAGTCAACACACACTGCAGTTCAAAATCTTTTCTTGCGCTCTGTAAACCTTTTGTTGTGTACTGCATTAACAAAAGCTTTCAAATGCCCCTCAATAACAGGAAGCAACAGAATAGTGGAACAAAAAGAATGATAAAAACTTGTAAGCACATAAAGAATACTAAACAGTTCAATGTGAACAGATGACTTATGGCTCTATAACTTGTATTTCTTTCAAAAATTAGTTGTACATAAAATTTCTAAGAATATTAACATTTTACAAATTACTTTATTTTAGGATCTACTCATCCTATTATTTGAACTGGCAGTTTCGTACCAAATAAGAAATTATGTTAAAACAATACCCAGGGGCTTCCCTGGTGGCACAGTGGTTGAGAGTCCGCCTGCCAATGCAGGGGACACGGGTTCGTGCCCCGGTCCGGGAAGATCCCACATGCCGTGGACCGGCTGGGCCCGTGAGCCATGGCCGCTGAGCCTGCGAGTCCGGAGCCTGTGCTCCGCGACGGGAGAGGCCACAACAGTGAGAGGCCCGCGTAAAAAACAATACCCAAAAAATAACAAAAAACAATACCCAAAAAGCAACTTAAAAAAAAAGAAATAGAAAAAGCCCATATTTAATTTTTATATTAATTTTTATCAAAAACAAATCTTTCCAATAATAGTTGTGACACAGCCTTGGAACACCACCTACCTAGAGCAGTGTTTACTCCAACTACGTTCACAGGAACACCAGTTTAGAGGGATGTACCCATGGACAAATAAGTTTAGGAAAAAGTACATGCTATACTGCTTATCATAATACACATTAGCTTATTAAAGAACAGTTAGCCAGTCAGGAAACCCATTTAATTGTGATTCACCAGCAGTTTCCCATTCAATTGGCCATGGTACACTTCTTTCACAGAGCATATAGAGTTTGGAAAATGCTGATAATCAGCATTTAAGGCATTTTCCCCCTATGTACTCAGTAAGAAAGGTCTAATACTCAAAACAGTAGTAGTGATCTTTTTTTTTTTACTTCTGTATAGGAAAAGCAAAAAAGAATAATTACGTTGAACGCTGCTCAAGAGAAAACTAAAATATGACACTAAACTCTGACTTTATTTTAATACTCATGGTCATTGTAACATGTGTACATATGACATTTGTGAGACCATGATTATCATAACCTCAGGTTATCAGCTTAAAAATTACTCCCCTGAGGTCCAAGCCTGTATTAGCCATGGTCTTTTTAACACAATTTTTCAGATATTTTAATTTTATTCTTGAAGCCCTTCCAAAGAATGTTCAGAGAATTTTAAAACTAAATCTTGCCTAATCTATCTTTATAACCCTGTCCCATCACCCATCAACTTTACACTTTCTTCCTTCTAGGTAAACAGGCATTTCAGCCCTTTATGGCCCATGCTGCCATTATAACACTAGTAACTTTAAAGTTTTTTATAAAATATAGAACAAACCACATCCATGATCTCTTCAAATCCTTCCACAAATATATGACTTTCATTATTCCTAGACAAATAGCTTCTACCACGGAAATTCTTCAGAAAAAAGTTCCAAACAGAAAACTAATAAATGAAACTAAAAAGGAAAAAAGGTCATCCTGGCTTGAAATGACTCAACAAAAATATGGGTACAACTACTGTTCAAATAATTATTAATATTCTTTGTATTCATTTTCATTAACATACAATAACAGTATATAGGACATAAATTTTGTTTTATGAGTGACTGAACACAGTCACTACAAACACTGTAAAAGGCTTACTGGTTGAGCAAATATGGCATTAGAACTAATTACATTTATATGGGGTGTTTAAATTTGCAGAAAGCATGAGCTTATTCCATTAATGGTACAGAAAAGTTGAAAACTTGATGCTTTAATTTTTTCAAATGTAATACTTTTTGTTACAAATTTATATTTTAAAGTAAAAGCTTCATGGCTAAGAAACAGGTTACTAGTAGGCAAAGACTGTTTCTAACATCTTATCTTAATCATGACCACTGTCATAGCTGGTGCTTAGTCAAATTAGTATCACAGAGTTTCAGAAAACTTCAAACCTTGCTGCAAGGCCCCTTTCATTACCCACAAAGTAGCAATAGCTAATTTTTGCAAAACTAGGTAATGGTTGGAAAAAAGAAAAAAACATGATTGGGTCAAAGCATATGGACATATAACTGCATGGGAATCTACAATTATCTCAAAATTAAAAGTTTAATAAACAAGCAAACAAACATATGAACTGCCAATGGCACTGCTGGTGTACAATCCTGGAACTCTGTTTCCTACCATAAAAATTTTAGGACAGTAGCAACTTTCCACTGGAAGTTCATTTTAAGCCTACAATTAAGACAGTTAAGAAAGTTATTTAGGTTGGTGATTCAAAACACCAAGACACTCTTGGCATCACGATAACAATTAATACAGAAACAGCACCTAAAACAGTAAAATGAATCGATTTCCTTTTCTGTTGCCAGGATATTATTATCTGTTGATCTGCTGTTGTCCTCAACAACTCAATAATGTTTCATATTTTAAATAAATAGTCAATACTGGAATTGTACTGTGCTCTTCTAAGAATTATTACATGAATTGCATACTTATTGTTTAAATCCATTAAAGGATAAAATCTCAAGTTTTAATTCTCTGAAGAGTTGAAAATTTATAAAAAACATTTTTTAGCTTTTATTATTTTATTCCTTTTGAGTAAAGAACATAAAAAAATGTTAAATAATACATTAAGTAAATAAAATCCAAGGCCTGACTTATATATACACATTACTGCTATCTGAGAAAACTATAATCAAAGACTACATTTGTCTTTGATTATAGTTTTAGACATGAATCTGCAAGAATGGAAGTAACTCTGTTGTTCTGAATGAACCACACCTCAGAAAAATGCTAAAGATACCAAAAAGATTTCTCAAGCTATGCTTGAAGCAAGAATAATTAGCTAACACATGACCAATAAAAGGCTTCCACCTTCTCCACCAAAGAAAGTGATGTTCAAACATCCTAAAGACAAACTTAAAGCCCAGGTTAGGTGAAGTGGCTGGGAAGATTTTCACACATCTTAGAGCAGTTTACAAACTCAGAGAAAGAGCATCCCGAGATACTGAACGAACATAACAAGCATATTCTCAGTGTTTTTATCAAAAACTATGGACATAGGACCTTGTCCAATAACTTTAGAATAGAAGTGACAAAGACCCAGGAATGGGAAGATATTGTCAAAAAATTATGATAAAAATAGGGATTCTGAAGCTCCATGAGCCCCTTCAAAGGTTTAAAAAGCTAATTACACAAATGGCTTGAGAATATTTTAAGAGTAGGGGCCTAGGGTAGTGTGAAGAGCTCCATGAAATCTCTCCACCAAAAATAAGCATAACGCTGGACAAAACTGTGAAAAAACAACTATTTCAGGGCTCTAGAAATCAACCAAAGGCAGACAAATTCAGAAATGTTTATTCTTGAAAACCTGTTAAAGCTTCATCCCAAAATAGTGGGCATCTACAACCTTTTTTGGCTTGGTGTGGCCCCTCTCCCATCCTATCCCCAAGTTCAATTTCAAGAATGTCAGTTTACCAAGGCAAGATTGACTATGAAAACAAGCAGCTTGGCATTCAGAGAGGGAATCTTCGATTTGGGGCAAGGGACAAAATCCCACATCTTTTTCAGCTAAAAGTGGCAAACTCTGTAGGAAAAGAATGAAGAAAATACAGAGCATCGGCTTTGCCAGCCTGGAATTGCAGACCCAGTTGGAATGAGCTATTGAACACTCAGAAATTGAACTGGGAGATAATGGAAGTGAGAGAGCCAAGCAAGTGCTAGATATGCTCTCTACAAGTCCTTAGACAGCTAGGAAACTATGTGGATGTGCAGGGGAGACTCAAGGGAGTCCACAGAAATTAAAAGCCAAGGCAGATGAAGTAACTGATTGACCCTGAATGCACTCCTCAATTCAAACACATTTCAAACAGCAAAGATAGACGCCTTATACGCTTGACGTGTTTGAACAAACCTCTTTTCAAATCAATGGCTACCCTAAGCTATACAGACACAGTGACAGCCACTAGGAAACTAGGTTAAAAAATAAGAATAAAATCTGAGCAGATCCATCAGAGGCTACACACTACAGCAGGGGAAGATTCTCCACTTTAAACCCAAAGTAACAAAAAATAAATAAAAATAAGTCTCAGAAAAATAAATCAAAATCCAAAGTGGACATATTACCTAAATTTGATATATTACCTAAATTTCCAGTTTTCAACAACAACAACCAAAATACAAGACATACAAAGAAACAGAAAATTGTGACACATAGCCAGGAGAGGGGGGTGGGGGAGGGAGTCAACAGAAACTGGCTCTGAATAGGTCCAGCTGTTGAACTTGGCAAAGATTTCAAAGAAGCTGTTATAAATGTGTTTAAAGAAGCTAAGGAGACTATGTCCAAAAATTAAACAAAAATATGATGACAATGATTCAACAGAGAATCTAAATAGAAAACTACAAGCCATAAAAAGAACCAAAGAACAACTCTAAAGCAGAACATACAATAATTGAAATGAAAAAATTATTAGATGTTCTCAGGAGCAGATTTGAGATGGTAGAGGAAAGAATCAATAAACTCAAAGACATATCAATAGAAATTATCAAATCTGAAGAGAAAAAAAAATCAAGGGAAAATAATCAGAGCCCCAGTACATGTGGGATACTATCATATGCATAATAGGAGTCCCAGAAGAGGAGAAAAAATATGTGAAAAAACAATGGCTAAAGATATCCCAGATTTGATGAAAAACTTAATCTACAGATCCAAGAAGTTCAATGAATTCCAAGTAGGATAAACACAGAGATCCACACCTAGACATACCATAGGCAAATTGCTGAAAGACAAATACAAACAGAAAATCTTGAAGTCACAAGGGAAAAAGTGACTCATACATATAGAAGAGTAACAATACAATTAAAACCTAACTTCTCATCAGAAACCACAGAAGTCAGAAGACACTGAAATGACATGTTTAAAATGCTGAAAGAAAAAAAATGTTAATCAAGAGTTATATACAGGGCTAAATGAAGTCACAGAAAAGACATCCTCAGATGAACACAAAATGAGAAAATAAGGTGTTAGTAGACTTACCCTATAAGGAATATTAAAAGAAGTTTGTAGGGCTGAAAAAAAATACCAGATGGTAAATAAATCAACAGGAAGGAAAGTTCTTTTATGAGATAGCATATGATCTATCCTGGAGAATGTTGTATGTGTGCTGGAAAAGAGTATGTATTCTGCTCTTGTTAAGTAGAGAAATATATTTAAGTTCAAGTTGGTCAATGGGTTGTACAAGTTTTCTATATCCTTAGTTGTTCTATCACATGAAAAGAAAGAAGTATTAAAATCCTCAACTGTAACTGTTGAGTTGTCTATTTCCCCTTTTAATTCTGTCATTTTCTGCTTCATGTATTTTGGGTCTCAGTAGTTAAGTAGATATACATTTATAATGTTACATATTTTTAATGTATTGATCCTTTTATCATTATGAATTTTCCCTCTTTAACTCCAGTAAGACTCTTATCTTAAAGTCTACTTTGTCTGTTCTCAAAGTAGTTTTTGCACCTAATACTGTCTGCAAGATACAGCTTTTTATTTTTAACTTATTTGAACCTATTCAACCTATTTCAATCTATCTGGCTCTATGTATCTGTTTTGGTAGGATATAGTTGGATCTTGCTTTTTTATCAAGTTGGAAAATTTCTGCCTTTTGATTGCAGTGTTTAGACCACTCACATTTAGTGCAATTATTGATAAGGTTATATTTATATCTGATTTTACTATTTCTATTATGTCTCTTGTCTTGTTTCTCTTTTGTTAAATCTTTTGTCTTATGTATTTTTATATACTATTTTAACTTCCTTTCTTAATTTTTTAGCTGTACTTCTTGAATTATTTCCTTAGTGGCTGTTCTAGGGACCACAATACATATCATTAACTAATAACAATGTATTTCAGATTAATACTGGCTTAATTCTGGTAAAATATAGCAACTTTGCTCCAGTATAGCTCCATTTCCACCTTTCTCATTGTTATAACTATTGCTTTAAGAAATCTTTATGTTTTCTTAAAAGAAACTAAGAAATATACATCAAGCTTTTATATATCCAAAGCAATTAGACCATATATTAGGACAGGGATTGGAAAACTGTTCTGATAAAGGGTCAGATAGTAAATATTTTAGGCTCTGCAGGTCACATACAGTACCTGCTGCATATTATTGGGGTTTTTTCCCTCAGTTTCATTGAAAAATAATTGACATACATTAGTGTATAAGTTTAAGGTGTACACTATGATGGTTTGATTTACATATATGGTAAAAATGATTAGCACAATAGGTCCAACTAACATCCACCTTCTCACATAGGTACAATTTTAAAAAAGAAGAAAAGGAAAAGAATTCTACTTGTGTGAGAACTCACAATTTACTCTGTTAGCAACTTACCCATATATTGTACAGCAGTGTCAGCTATAGTCAACATGCTGTACATTACATCCCTAGTAAATATTTAACTTATAAATGGAAGTTTGTATCTTTTGGCCACTTTTCTCCATTTCCCCCTCCCACCACCCTCTGCCTCTGATAAACACAAGTCTGATCTCTGTTTCTATGAGTTTAGAAACATAGATCATACAGTATTTGCCTTTCTCTGTCTGACTTACATCATGTAGCATAATGCTTTCAGGTCCATTCATGTTGTTGCAAACGGTAGTATTTCCTTGTTTTCTATGGATATATATATATATATATA